>NW_026896767.1:0-108216 GCF_033153095.1 Gastrolobium bilobum | reverse complement strand
TGCATTACAAGTCATAAAGATCATTTGGAAAGAGTAGAAACTCAGAAATTGTACAAAAAAAGGTTGCTGCTATGAAATATCCGGATATTCCACTTTGAATATCCAGATATCCAATATCCGAATATGGAATGCATAGTATCCGGATATCCAATATCCGGATATGGAATCCAGAATATCCGCATATTCAATATCCGGATATGTGCCCGATAAATATCCGGATATGTACGGATTACAACGGCTATAAACGACTAGAAACGACTAGTTTTCATAGGAGGTGTCATTATAAATACCCACATCAGCTGGGATGAACAGTACACGACCCTATAGAATTTATTGAAGCTTTATTACTCTTGCTAGCCTTTTATTGCTCATTAATTACTCATTTTGATCATTGCATACACTTGAGCTCATCTTTCCTTTGAAGTTATACATCTTTTAGTTCTTCAATTTGTTCAATCTGTACTTTGAGAGTACTTAGCCACTTCTAATCACCTCAATCTTACTTCTTGATTTGAGAGGGGAGTGAACCCTATATTTGAGAGGTTACCAAATTCCTAAGAAAATTTGGAGTGAAAAAGTGTAAGGCATCAAGAGCCCGAAGTCTTGAAAAGTTGTAGTGGTTTGTCAAGCACCCTCAAGCTTGATAGTTAGTGAAAAGAATTGATCGAGCGGCTTCAGTCTGGACGTAGGTCACGGTGGTGGTGACCGAACCATGATACATCTAGTTTGCTCTAACCTTAATCTCTTTATTTAAGTATTAAAATTGCATCTTAGATTGTCTTTATATATACGATTGCTTACTTTGTTGTTCACTACACTTGCTTTTACAATTAGACATTTCCTTATTAAATCACTTTATTGAAGAAATAGTCTTTAAAACATCAAAGGAGGTACTTTGCGAAAATATTTTGTAAAACTCAATTCACCCCCCTCTTGAGTATTAAAGCCACATGTCCAACAAGTGGTATCAGAGCTTGAACTCTTGTGTAAAGAGCTTAATCGCTTCAAGAGAAGGGATGGCTTCTTTGAACCATGATATGCCCCTTGAGGGATCTTCTAGTACTAGACCTCCTTTTTTCAATGGCGTCGATTATTCCTATTGGAAGAGTCGAATGAAAATATTTCTTCAATCTAATGATTTAAGAGTATGGAGTATAGTTGAAAAAGGGTATACACTACCTACTATAAAAAAGGAGAAAGATGAAGATATTCCTAAAGATATAGATAATTACACTGAAGATGAAATTAAGAAAGGAAATTGGAATGCTAGAGCTCAAAACTTGATTACAAATGCCTTAGGTCGTGATGAATACTTTCGTGTTTCAAATTGTAAGAATGCTAAGAAAATGTGGGATATTCTTCAAATAACCCATGAAGGAACTAGTGATGTTAAATTTACAAAATTAAATGCACTCACTAGAGAATTTGAAATTCATGAAAATGAAAGTATTCAAAGTATGCAAAAAAGATTCACACACCTTGTCACTCATCTAAATGCTTTAGATAAATCTTTTACTAACCTTGAGTTAATTGCTAAGGTGATGAGAAGTGTGCATAATAGCGAATGGCAACCTAAGTTGACGGCTATTACGGAATCAAAAGATTTGAAAACCATGGATCTTGCAACCTTGTTCGGCAAGCTCCAGGAATATGAAATGGAGCTAACCAGAATAACCTTGAAGGAACAAGCCATCAAGAAAAGTAAGGGAATTGCCTTGAAGGCCTCGACACCAAGCAAAGAGAAGGATGAGGAAAAAGAAGATGGAGATTCCGAAAATGGTCTTGACGAAGATGAGATGAGTCTCTTCGTAAAGAAGTATGGAAAATTCTTTAAGAAGAATTTTTCAAAGAAATCCGCATTTCCTCCTATAAGAAGATCTAAAGATGAAGGATCCTCACAACTCACTATCACTTGCTTTGAATGTGGAAAAACCGGTCACTACAAATTGGATTGTCCAA
Organism: Gastrolobium bilobum; assembly: GCF_033153095.1. Classification (NCBI taxonomy): domain Eukaryota; kingdom Viridiplantae; phylum Streptophyta; class Magnoliopsida; order Fabales; family Fabaceae; genus Gastrolobium; species Gastrolobium bilobum. Next base: position 106,257 of record NW_026896767.1, on the reverse strand, counting down.
ATATTCAAAAGAAAGACAAATATGAAAAGAAGCAAGGCAAGGACAGAAGGAACTTCAAGAAGGCTTATCTTGCTTGGGATGATGAATCTAGTTCTTCCGATGATGACTCCAAGGAAGAAGCAAATCTATGCTTCATGCAAGATGGAAGACCACCGGAGAAATCAAGCAAAGGAACTCAACATATATGTCTAATGGCAAATGAGGACAAAAATCAATCTGAAACCGAGGTAAACTCATCTTGCTCTACTTTGTCCCCTTCATATGATGAGTTGTCTGACATGTTTGAAGAAATGCATAATGAAACACTAATACATGTTAAAGCTCTTAGAGCATCAAGAAAAACTATTAGTTCCTTGGAAAAACAAATTGCATCTTTAGAAAAGGAAGTAAAAGAGTTGAAGGATGAAAATGAAACTCTCAAATTACTTGATGCTAGCATTGGTTGTATTAAATGCCTATCTTCAAATGATCATGCATCTTCATCATGTACTTCATGCAAAGATCTAAACAATGAAATTGATTATTTAAATGAAATTCTAAGCAAATTCACATGTGGAAGAGACAACTTAAATGTGTTGCTTGGTAAACAAAGATGCATATTCAAAAAATCCGGTTTAGGCTTTGACACTAACACACAAGAAAAATCATATAAAAACTTTTTCATTTCACCATCCTACATGACAAGTAGCCCATTCATTAAATGTTTTCATTATGGTGGAAAAGGTCATAGTGCATCCACTTGTAAAGTTAGAAAGAATGGTATTATTGGGCTAAAGAAAGTGTGGGTTCCTAAGGGAACTTAGCCCAAGACTAACACACAAGGACCCAACATGGTGTGGGTACCAAAGATTAAATCTTGACTTTGTGATGTAGGTTTGTTTGAAGGCTAAAAGCTCCAAGTGGTACTTGGATAGTGGTTGCTCAAGTCACATGACGGGAGATGTAACTAAGTTCCAATCATTCATTAAGAAAGAACATGGACATGTTTCCTATGGAGATAACAACAAAGGAAAGATTCTTGGTATTGGAAAAGTTGGTAATTCCTCCTCCGTTTCTATAGAAAATATTTTACTTGTTGAGGGCCTTAGACATAACTTGCTTAGCATTAGTCAATTATGTGATAAAAATTATAAAATTATTTTTGACTCAACCTCTTGTAAAATTGAGAGTCTAATTGATGGGCAAGTTAAGTTTCTTGGTCATAGAGTGGATAACATTTATATGATAGACTTAGATGGTATGCCTTCAAATGACGATAAATGTTTGATTAGTAAGGAAGATGACTCTTGGTTATGGCATAGAAGAATAACACACATTGGCATGGGTCAATTAAGCAAATTGATATCCTTAGACTTAGTAATTGGGTTACCAAAGCTCAAATTTGAAAAAGATAAAGTTTGTGATGCTTGTCAAATAGGAAAACAAGTAAAGGCTTCTTTTAAATCAAAAAATATTGTTTCTACCACAAAGCCTTTACAACTTTTACATATGGATCTTTTTGGACCAACTAGAACCATGAGCTTTGGTGGCAATTACTATGCTTTGGTCATTGTGGATGATTATTCTCGCTATACTTGGACTTTATTTCTTACATATAAAAGCGATGCTTTTAAATCATTCAAGAGACTTGCCAAGCTTATTCAAAATGAACAATCTTCAAATATTGTTTCAATTAGAACCGATCATGGTGGAGAATTTAAAAATCAAGAATTTGAAATGTTTTGTTAAGAAAACGGTATTGAACATAATTTTTCTGCTCCTAGGACTCCACAACAAAATGGAGTTGTAGAAAGGAAAAATCGTGTATTCGAAGAACTTGCTAGAACAATGTTAAATGAAAATAATCTTCCAAAATATTTTTGGGCGGAAGCCGTCGGCACCGCATGTTATGTTATGAACTGTGCTTTAATTACACATATTTTGAAGAAAACTCCCTATGATCTTTACCGAGGAAGAAAACCCAATATTTCATATTTTCATGTCTTTGGTTGCAAATGTTTTGTCTTAAATAATGGAAAAGAAAATCTTGGCAAGTTTGACTCTAAAGCCGATGAAGGCATATTTCTAGGATATTCACTTACAAGTAGAGCTTATAGAATTTATAACAAAAGAACAATGGTCATTGAAGAGTCTATTCATGTTGTATTTAATGAGACTAACAATGCCTTGCCTAGAAAGGAACCTTGTGATGATGAGGTTATAGAAAGCATGGAAAACATAAACTTGAATGACAAAGAGGAAGACGAAAGGCAAAAAGAAAAGGAAGCAAACAATGAAGAAACACCAAGTCAACAAACCAATGATGGAAACAATCTACCACAAGATTGAAGAGTAGCTAGAGGACACCCCATTGATGCGGTAATAGGTGATATATCCAAAGGGGTAACTACTAGAAACTCAATTAGAAATATTTGTAATCACTTAGCTTTTGTTTCTCAAATTGAACCTAAGACCATAAATGAAGCAATTATCGATTAACATTGGTTCTTGGCAATGCAAGAAGAACTAAATCAATTTGAAAGAAATCAAGTTTGGGAACTTGTGTCAAAACCAAATGATTATCCAATAATTGGAACCAAATGGGTCTTTAGGAACAAGCTTGATGAAAATGGCATAATAACCATAAACAAAGCTAGACTTGTTGCTAAAGGATATAATCAAGAGGAAGGTATTGATTATGATGAAACTTATGCTCATGTTGCTAGACTAAAGGCTATTAGATTGCTACTTGCATTTGCATGTTTAATGGATTTTAAACTCTTTGAAATGGATGTTAAAAGTGCCTTTTTAAATGGATATATTCAAGAAGAAGTATATGTTGATCAACCTCCCGGTTTTGAAGATCATGATTACCCTAACTATGTCTTTAAACTTAAAAAGGCCTTTTATGGTTTAAAGCAAGCTCCAAGAGCATGGTATGAAAGATTAAGCAAATTTCTTTTAGAAAAAGGGTTTTTCAAGAGGAAAAGTGGACACAACTCTTTTTATAAAGAAGAAAGATGATCATCTATTATTTGCACAAATTTATATTGATGATATTATCTTTGGTGCCACTAACGTTAATCTTTGTGAAGAGTTTGCTAATCCCATGCAAAGCGAATTTGAAATGTCTATGATGGGAGAGCTAAACTTCTTTCTTGGTCTCCAAATAAAGCAACACAAGGATGGGATATTCATTAATCAAGCTAAATATTGCAAGGAGTTACTCAAAAAATTTGGAATGGACATCTCCAAGGCCATTGATACTCCCATGGGTACATCTTGTTCTTTAGACAAGGACGAAGGAGGTAAATCAATAGAAATTACTAAATATCGAGGTATGATCGGCTCACTCCTATATTTAACCGCAAGTAAGCCTGATATTATGTTTTGTGTGTGCATGTGTGCTAGATTTCAAGCTAATCCTAAGGAATCACACTTAAGTGCCGTAAAACGAATCATGAGATATCTTGTAGGCTCTTCACACATGGGATTATGGTACCCTAAAGGTGCATCATGTGAACTAATAGGTTCTTCCGATTCTGATTTTGCGGGTTGCAAATTGGATAGGAAAAGCACTAGTGGCACTTGCCACTTTCTTGGTTGCTCCCTAGTCTCTTGCCATAGCAAGAAACAAAATAGTGTGGCATTGTCCACGGCCGAAGCGGAATATGTGGCGGCCGGTAGTTGTTGTGCACAAATCATATGGATGAAACAACAACTAAATGAAGATGAAGACTTTTATCTATTTAATGTTCCTTCCCATGGAATTAGTTTACTTCTGTTAGCTGATATGTCAGCAGTTAATTTTACTCGTAGGATTGCTTTGTAATTCTTGTTTTTTGGCCTTTAGGCCTTCTTATTATCACAATATATATATATATATATATAATCGTTGGATCAACATAATCGATTTAACGGTAAAATAAACTGGCAATGACATTGATAGTAACACTAATTGGTAGTAACAATAACTCATCTCACAAAAAAATAGAAGAAACCAAATGATGGTAGCTCAGTTGGCACATGAGAGTTGATCAGGTTGTGGTGAGCTATGTTGCATTGGCATCGACACGGGACATGATACGATACTCCGATACGTTAATTCTTAAAAATATTAGATTTTGACACAACATGGCACATTTTAATATTAAATAATATTTTTAATTTATGTAGTATATATTATATTTAATATTCAATAAATCTAACAAAAAATGAAGTTAAACTTATAGTACCCATTAATTTTGCAAATAAACATAAGATATTATAAATATTTATATTAAACTCAATAAAATGGTAATTGCAATCCAATGAACCTAATAGTTGAAACTAAAAATGCAATGCAACGTAACCTTTGAACCCTTTTTTGAGTCTCTACAACGCATGTTGGAGTGTCGGACACGACACGTCGGGTCTTTTGAAGTGTCGATGCATCATAGGTGGTGAGAGCATGTGTTCAATCCTCCCTAGTACCTTTTTTGAGAGGAGTTTAAAGCTTAATATTGAACTCATCTCAAACAGGATTGTCTCCCATGCATGATACATATAAAAAAAATAGAAGAAAAAATAGGGCCAAATATATTAAAAACTAGTTTATTACAAGTGCAATGCACAGAAAAAAAAAGTCTGTTTGTTTCCCTCATAAAAGATAACGTAAATTGTAAATAAATTTTATAAATAAAAATTTCTAGGACACAATTATTAAAAATTAATTAAAAGATAAAAATAGATAAGAGATTTGCGACTTAATATTGAATGATGTCTATAATATACTATAAGAATGTTACATTACTGACTCCAAAAATCTACAATAATAAATTTCCTGTAAGAAGGATACCAAAAAAAAATAAAAAAATCCCTGTAAGATATTCCAGGGGCATCTGTCGCTATTTCTCAATCGCTTCTCGTTTTGCAGAAGATTAAGAATCAACAATTGAAAGAAGGTTCAGGATTATCAGAAGGTTTTAGAAAATAATCAGGATTAAAAGAATAACATGTAGTTTAAAAAATAAAAAAATAAATTTCCTAATACATAAAAATTAAAAGAAGTCGGTTAAAGTGTAAACACATGAATAATAATAAAATTTAAAGACAACCATAGTTTTACACTATAGGATGTGTCTTTTCATTTTTTTAATTGAAGATGATTTACCATAAATATCTTTTATTAAACTTTTTTTTCTCATGATCAAACAAAGGGATAAATATTTCCAAATTTCAAATAATAAGTGGATTATTATATATTAACTATTGTAGAATATTAATTTTAGAAGACAAAGAAGAAAAACAAATATAAAAGATTTAGATTATATTAAATATCATAACGTCAAATAATTAATGTTTAACCTTATGTGAAGAATTCAATGGTGCTCAATTTCTTCCAGTTCCTCTTTCTCTGAAATCTTCCACTCTAGTATCCAGTGTTCTCTTCCTTCCACTCTGTCCGTGGATGTGCTATGCCTTTTGATATTTGAATTGTTTTTATAATTCTTTTATTTCAATTAGTTTTATTTTAACTTGAATGAAAATTCTATATCATTATTAGAATTGATCACTCTATAGGATTTTGAGGGTTAGAGATCATAATAGAGATATTGAAATTTTAATTCTAACTGGGGTAAAGTAACAATTTATGCATGATCCAGATATAGACTTATATGAATTGCAGTCTTCTTAATTCATTAAATTTAATGCTTAATTCAAGAAGAATTATTAAGACATTAGAATTCTAATTGAATTAAATGGTTAAATACACTAAGACATTAGGGTTTAATCAATTACTTTAGAAGAAGATGAATTGTCTAAACAATTAAAATAATTGATTATAAGAATGAATTTAGATTAATAAAGGGGGATCCAAGGTGAAATGTGCCCTGACTACAGTTCTTTATTATAATTCCTAAATTGTTCTTACATGTTTTTGATTGTTTTTCTTTACAATTACTTTTCATTTTATTTTAATTCAACAATTATTATCAACAACCAAATCTAATTGTCCAAATTAAAGTGACAAGTGTGAATAGTACTTAGTGCTTCAATCCTCGTGGGACGATAATCTTCCTCACTACTTTATTGCTTGAAACGATCGGTATATTTGCCGACATTGGACAATCATCCATAATTGTTGAATCAAACATCAAATAAATATTAAGATATTGTATATTTCCTAACTGTCTAATAATTCTCAAATATATAGTTCAACAACACCGAGAACAATATTGATACTACACAACTTCTTTCCCAGCAGCTTTTTCATGCACAACTTCCCTTTCTTCAGCAAGGTGTCTCTAACTTCAGCAATAGAACTAATTAAAAAAAATTGTTGGAGTAACTATACTGTACTAATGATATACAATATAGAAATAATATATTGTAGAAAATTATAAACATACAAATAATGGGTAAGTACTTAATTTTTTCTTTATCTTAAACTTTTTGTTAGGACAGTTAACCGAACAATTAAAATCTTCTTCCTTGACGGCATCAGATTTTATAATCAACGTGACAACAAAGTAAAGGAAACATTGGCACTAGCACATGTTTGACTCTCATAATCCTGGTAAGACATTAAAATTGTATAAAATTATGAAACGTTATACAAATAACGCATAAAATATTTAATTGGTAAAATCTGATTTTAATTTAAAGATACCGCAGCTCTTTCTAGGAATGCTAATTAGCACCCCATCACTTCCCAATCATATTGGGTATTTTGTAATACGAAAAAAGAGAGGCTATTGTTCATGATATTGTTCACTGGCGCAAAAAGCGCAAGAAAATGTTGAAACAACGCAAGAAGCGCCAAATGTTGTGTTATAATGGCGCAAGATGCGCCGAAATGACGTAAGGTGCGCTATAAAACTAAAAATCGGTATAAAATTGACGTTGATTTGGAAAACAACATTATAATTAAAAATAAATAAATGATAATAATAAAATAAAAATAAAAAAATAAATATTAAAAAATATAGTAATAATAATAATAAATAAATAAATATTAAAAAATAAATAATAATAAATCAAAATTAAAAAATAAATAATATATATATATACACATAAATCACATGGCAAGCACGCGTGGGCAAGAAGATACTCATGATATTTAGATTTTTCTTTCTGGTAATGATTACACTTAGTTAGATTTTAATACATAGTTAGATTTTTTATACTAGGAGGAAAAGTAATCAACATGTCTATATATATATATCCACTTGTTTCGAAGAAAGAAATGAAAAACAGTATGAGAAACGAGAGAGAGAGAGAGCACAAAAAGAAGAAAAGAAAACAAAGAAAGGAAAACGAAGGAGAGAAAAAAAAGCAAGCAAAGAAAAGAAAGTAGAGGAGAAAGGAAGAAACAAGATAAATAGTGAAAAATAGGAAGGAGAATGAGTGACAGAAAGAAAGAAGAAATTGAGAAAAACAAAGAGGACTGTAATATTGGGAGTAAAACTCATTCTCCTAATTTTATTTTTTCATATATGTTTATATTTAAAGTTTATATTTTAAAGTTATTTCTTTCAAAGCTGTGAAGATGCCATTACTCTGTCCAAATATTTTCTTATGAATCTTTTCTACCCTTTTGATTTATGTTTTATCTTGGAGTTTATGAATTTGATTAATTTATATATATTAGTTATGAGAATGATTTTGAATCAAGACTATAGAACTAAGAAACTCCTTTGGTATAAAATAAATATTACGGAATGTGTAATCTTTTACCAAATGCCTTTGATGTGACTGACCCACAAGTGGATCATAAAGGTTGTAGGGTAGGGGACACCTTATTATGGCTTGGGCTTTGTCATATAGAATCCACAGAATTTAGGCGCTTACAAAATTTGAGCATTAGTCATTTCAGTAAAAGACTACACATCCCACAAAGGTTTAGGTATGTTTGTATATAGAACTAGGGATGTTCAAAATATCCAAAAAAACTGATTTGTTTTAAGAACCACACTGAACTGAACCAAAAAAACTGGTTTTTTAAAGCAGTTCTTGAACTTGAACCGATTTTAACTTTTTAAAACAATTCAGTTATGATCCAATTTAAAACTGGTTTGCAACCGGTTCGAACCGAACCAATTACGCATTATATCACAATATCTCAGTAAATCAGTTTTTCACTCTCTCTTTTTTCTTCCATGAAATCTTTTCAAGAAATGTTTTTCCTATGCAGCTCTGTTTCAATCTCTGTTGTTTGAAGCTTGTGGACGAACAATGAACCCTGTGAACGACACCATGGGGCTTCTGTTGACCGAAAACTGCCACTTGTGCCAGGCAGCGATTTAGATGCTCCGTAACGGCACCTTGAGGCCCATGTCAGAGCTTCATGGCCTAGACACTCCCACTCCCATCGCCGATGATGCATCCGAATGGAAAGTCACTTGCACCGACATGTGGAGGGTCTGAGATCTGAACCCAATTTTGCGACTCTCGAGGTCGCAGACTAATAATTCTGCTTTCAACGAAAAACGCAAGCGATCGAATGAATTCACTAAATTTCAGATGACGACCGATCTTAATCTCTAGTTGACGCCAAGTTTCAGAAGGGGAAGACACACACTTTTTTTTTAGTTTTTCTTCATTGTTTGAACGCTTTGTTTTGAGAAGAGGGCTTTCCTAGAATTAAATTCACTGGTTTGGGTCGAGCCAGTTCTGAACCGGTTTCGAACCAATTCTGAACCAAATTCAATTGGTTTGGGTCGAACGCTTTATCATAGCTTGAGCTCCACCATATAGAATCCACAAAATTTAGGCACTCACAGAATTTGAGCATTAGTCATTTCAGTGAAAGACTACTCATTATTTTATATGTTTGTATGCAGAAACCCACAAAGGTTTAGGTATGTTTGTATAGAACCCACAAAGGTTTGTGTATTCTAAATGAAGAATCCACAAAGGTCTGAGTTTATATTTATTATTCATGATATTATTTTCTCATTATAAACATATTTGGGAGAATGATATTCTCCACTAAAGTGACTGGATTGATTATAGTTTGAAAATTCCAATATTACTGAGATTTATCTCACGTGTGTTTGTTTTTATGATAACATTTACAAAGAGTAAATATCCTAGTATGTGTATCATTGGAGTATGATGAAATATCATAATTAAAGATTATGAGAACCATACGAAGTTCATGAAAATTGTGTATACAAACTTAGTTAAAGTTCATTCTTGATACAAGATAGTTTAGAGACAAGAAATCAATGTATTTGACTCAGTTTAATGTGTAATTAAATTTTAAGTGTATTTTATCACTTGCCTTAGTTTTATCCGCTACTTCTCATTATAATTTTCATTTTCTTATTTAAAATAAAAATTAATGTAATATCCTTTATACTAGTGAATTATAGGGGAGGTTATAAATCTTTTTTATCCAATCATTCCAATTAATTGGTTCCCTCCTTAATTTGAGTCAATCAATATAATTAATTGATTTTCTTAATTTTCTCCATTGTCATCAAATCTAATTTCATGACTAAATTTAAATTTAATTTGTAAATTTAAAATTAGAATTCAAATTAATTTTATTAATTTAATATTTAAATTAATTAGGTTGTACCATCATGGCACATATAATATAAATCTTCTAAAAAATGTGCTTAAGATGGAAAGTTTACACTTTAAAAAAAAATCTAAATCATTGTATGAATTACATGTGATAAAACTTTCCATAGAATGACTTTGAAATATAATATAGTTTTGATCAAAACAATGACACAAAAGACTGAAATTAAGTTTACCATTAAAAAAACTAAAATTAAAAAAAATGAAAATAGTCCAAATGAAAAAAAGAACATACTGAAGAAAAAATTAGAAGAAAAAATTAAGATAAATATAAAAAAAGAAATAGAATAAAAAGAAATTACAATTATAAGTTTTCAATATATTTAGTTTTATTTTTCTTTTTTATTTAGATATGTTTGGACTTTTTTTCTTTTTTTCTTTATCTATTTTATTATGATTTTCTTCTGGATTATTTTTTTAATCTTGTGCCACTCCCTTTATTAAAAATTTTCGTAAAAAAAAAAAAAATGAAAAAGAGAGAGAATAAAATAGAGATTTTAAAAAATCAAACATATCTAAATAAAAAGAATAAATAACCATAAAAAAAGCAAATAAATAGGAAATTTATAACTGTGATTTTTTCTTTTTTATATATTTTAATTTGGGAAAAGTATTTGTCTTTTTAAATGAAATAAAGTTATGTCATTTTAAAAAAGAGATAGACACAACATAATTTTTTTATTTAAATTTTAAATTAAAAAAAATCACCCACTTTCTCTCTCCCATAATTTCCATTTTTTTTGTGTCTATCTCTCCCTTAAAATGATATCTTATGTCATTTAAAATAAAAACACCAAACCCAATTAATTTAGAAAAGCTTAATTTTTTATTTTCTCTGTCTTTTATTAAGTGTTTTAATTTTTTATAATATTTGATTTTTTTTATTTCATCACTTTATTTTTTTTCTTTCTAAAATGAATAAAATATATATACTCAATTAATATTTTGAGATATGGTGTGAATGAAAAAAATTCACATGGGTGATTAAAAAAACAAAATATCGGGATTCAAAGCAATAATAACCAAAGGGTGATTTTTCAACTTTTCCAAAAAAAACAAATAAAATAAAAAATTGAATGCCTTTTTTAAGGCTTGGGATTCCTCTGTATCAATATCATCAATTCATCGATCATCTTCCTTCTTATCTATCCTACTTTTGCAGTTTGCTCAACCCTCTCCGCTCGAGGGTTTCTCCCCTTTTTTTTTTTGTATTTTATTTTTCTTTAATTTTATTTTCCTTATCTATCAATTAGTTAGGTTATTTATTCTCTTGTCTACTGGTTACTGCAACCCTAATCTCAATAGTCAAAGCTTTTCGTTCCCATCATCAACACAATCGCCCTTAAAGTTGAAGATGGAGCAACACCAACAGCAACAGAGGTTAAAGCAACATGCGATGATGCAACAATCACTCTATCATCACCCCGCTCTCTATACACACCCTCAGGTTCCTCTTCTTTACTCTTTCATTACTATTTTTCATTTTTTAATTGAATCATGTGCATTACTCTAAATATGTGTTTTTTCTTTCCCTGTTTTGTTAATACATATTCTACAGCTGATTAAATTCTACTTGTCTATTATTTGAATAATATTGCGAGCCTTGTATTATTTTTTTTTTTTTTTAAGATATGTGAAAGCCACCTTAGACCTTAGGTTTGTCAATGATTGGGTTATTTGCGTTTTGTTTGCTTAGATTAGTTACTGGTGAAGAGAGAATAGATTTTTTTTTTTTAATTTTTTTTTTGTTGCTTCTAGAGTTACTTTCTTTTTTCCTTTGGATTTTTACATTTTTATTTTGCAGATAGAACCTATCTTGAGTGGAAATCTGCCTCCTGGCTTTGATTCAAGTACATGCCGCAGTGTGTGAGTCTTAATAGATATTTTCTTTTCTTTCCCTTTGTTTTTTTCCTAAAATTTATTCAATTAATTTTTTTTATGTGTTTCCCCTCCATGTTTTGATACCTTTACCAAAAAAATAAAATAAAATAAAATAAAAAATAGATGCCTTCAGTGAGTTGTTGGCCTCATTGATTGCCTTTGAGATAATCTCTAGGTGTAAATTATTTGCAAATTTTTATATCGGTTTCTATTTATATATTTGACCTTTTACCATTCTGTTCCTTTTCTCTTGTTATGCAAGCTTATGCTAAATGATGTAGGCCTATTCATTTTTTTTTCCTTTGCTTTCAAATTTTCATTTTCAAATTTCTAATTGCTTTTGAGGAAATGCAGTTATGTGGGCAACATTCATCCTCAAGTTACAGAGGCCCTTCTTCAAGAGCTTTTTTCAAATGCGGGCCCTCTTGAAGGATGCAAGCTCATTAAGAAAGAGAAGGTCAGCTTTGTTTTATAATTATAAATTTATAAGATGTTTTTAAAGTGAAAATCAAAGGAAGGGTCAATCATGTATGTTTATAGAGTCCCCGATACATGTTACCTGTTGTAAATAACAAGTTGTTGATTGAGCAAAAGACTCTGGATAGGTAATAGGAAATTACAAATGTATGTTTTCCATGCTATGCTTGTGCTTATAGCAGTTGCATCATAATCATGATGATCTACTTTTATTGTCTTCTGCAGTCATCCTATGGCTTTGTGGACTACTTTGATCGCAGTTCAGCTGCTTTTGCTATTGGAACTCTCAATGGGAGGAACATGTGTGTAGAAATCTTTCTCTTGTTCATCTGAGTTCTGTTGCAGTACAAATTTTTCTTGTTTCATATATTAATATGTTGAGTGCAGTTTTGGGCAGCCTATTAAAGTTAACTGGGCTTATGCTAGCAGCCAGAAAGAGGATACATCAGGTTTTATTTTTGCTGACCCTGTACTTTCGCCTTTTAGCATTGTGTTTATAATTTATATTTATTTTGTAGAACGGAAACTAACCTTTCTTCTTTCTTTGGATTCAGGTCACTTCAATATTTTTGTTGGTGATCTGAGCCCTGAGGTTACTGATGCTACACTGTTTGCTTGCTTCTCTATATATTCTAGTTGTTCGTAAGTTTCTCTGTGCCCTTTTCCATATTCTTTTCACTTGTTATCTTGTTATCCTTGTTTTCTTGCAGTATTTTATGTCTGAAGTGCTTGCAACTGAATGTATATCTGAATTCAATTCCTGTTATCATGACACTTGTGATACATTGGCTATAGAGATGCAAAGGTCATGTGGGATCCAAAGACCGGCCGTTCCAGGGGATTTGGTTTCGTTTCCTTTCGAAATCAGCAGGCATGAATTTCCCCCCTTTTATTCTGTTTTCTTACTGTCTTTTGGGTTTTCTATGCGTTTATCTAGTGATAATTGTATCTTGGTTTCCTTATTTGATTGATCAGGATGCCCAAGGTGCCATAAATGATCTAACTGGTAAGATGGGTTTATGACTTCAGTGCTAGTTGTTGAAGTGTGTGTGTGAAATCTTCAATACTGTGTCATTGAATTTTTGAGCTGTTCTATAAAACATAAAATTATGTACCATATCCTGCAGCAAGCCCTAAATATGTTCTATACTTCTGTCACTATTGCTTTTGATAGGAATTGGATGTTAAATTTGATATACGTGTAATCCCCATTCAATCTCTTAATCAATATATTATGATATCAATTTTTATGGGATGTTGGTTTCATTAAAAGAAAGAACATTAGAATTATTATTGTGTTAGAGGTCTTGTTAGGAGTGTTTGTGATAAGAATACACTCATTATGAGGGTGAACACTAGGAAAGGCCACAAAGGATCCCCCCCCCCCCCCCCAAAATGTGCTGATCATGATGTGTGACTCATTAGTGGGGGAAGTGGTTACTAATAGGTTGAGGGTTAGAGAGAGTTAAATAGGGAGAGAAGGGGGACTATTAGATAGGCTATTTGTTAGGAAGGATTTGGGAATTGGGAGAGACATGTGCCTCTCGAAAGCACTGGAACTATCTTTCTTTCTATTTCTGTAGGTCTGTAATTTTCTCATACACATGCCTGTGAATTTGTTCCAATATTAGAGTGCTGAATCATAGTAGTCAATAGCGGCGTTATTGCGCCGCAAGCCGCGCCAGTTGCGCTTCGCCGCAACCATTCTCGCCGCGCCGCACCAAATCGCAATAGCGGTAGTTGCGGCCGCATTTGCGGCCAAATCTCCCCGCAACAGTGTCTTTTTATGGTTTTAACCCTAACCCACTCTCCCTTGCTGCCTCTCTGTTGTGTGTCTCTCTTTTGCCTCTCATGCTCTCTTTATCGCGCTCGTTTCTTCCCTTCTCTACTTTTCTCTTATAGTATTGAAGTTCAATGCGGAAGCCATGAACGAAGAAGCAAAGCTTTGAGTGAGAGAAAGAGTGAGAGAGAGAGAGAGAGAGCAGATAACGGAGAAAAGGAAAAAAAGTGAGAAAAATAGAAATAGAAAGAGAGAGAGAGAATAGATGAAGGAGAAAAAGAGAAACTGTGAGATAGAGAGAACGGATGAAAGAGAAAAGGAGAGAAAGTGAGAAAGAAAGAGATTCTGATCTATCTTCATTCAAAGAAAAGAAAAGTACATTTGTCAGAAAAGTGATTCACAAGACACGGTAACAAGTAACTTGGTTACCGTAACAGAAGGTAAAACTATTTCTGTATCCCAAAAAAAAAAAAAAGAATGAATCATTAAAAGGTAACTAAGGTAAAACAGTAAAGTATTATTTGATTTTTTTAGGTGTTATTATTTTTTTAATAATTTATTATGTTACACACACACACACACACACACACACACACACACACACACACACACACACACATATATATGGGTTTTATTAATATCATGTTAAAGGAGATAATTATCTCATGTCATAGAGACAAACTAGTGGGCTCCACCACCTGAAAAAAGAAAAGAAAAGAAAAAGGTGACACAGTTATCGAAGGGTGTGTAGGACAGAACTTGTCTCATGTGACATGAGAATAGTTTTTCCCTATATATATATATAATTTATTATTTTAATATATATATTTTTTTCGCTATTTCCGCAACCGCAACCCGCAATAATGCTATAGCGGTTTTGAGGGTTGGCCGCAATCTGCATTTGATAACTATGTGCTGAATACAATTTTACTCATATGTTTGTCGAGTTGCTGTAATTTTTGTTCTAGTACTAATCAATTGGTATCGGAGCTCTCTATCTGTGACCTATGGTAATAGAAAAAAATGATTCCAAAATTTGATCGTGAAGAAGCCTCTTGGTAGCTGATCAACATGGAGCAATATTTCCAAAAAAATGGAACGCAAGAAGCAAAGGAGGTTGCAAAAGCTGTAAGGGGACTGAGAGGACATGCTTGGGTTTGGTACAATATGTGGAGTTATCTCCATCCTAACGCAACTTGGTGGGGCTTATTTAAGGCAATGCTCAAGCGTTTTCAACCGGAGATGGACTCGAATTTGTACTTTTCTGACGAGGAAGCAAAATCGAAGTTTTTAAAATTGAAAATGGAGGTGAAGAAGTCTCCAATGAAGAGTTCAGAGACCTACCATGTTCATACTAGGAATGATGAGGAGTTGGAGGAGATAGAAGGATATCACTAGTCCGCGAACTAGAAGAAACTCCATAATAAAACCAAAGAGTCGTGATAATGGGTGTATGAGCACTGACATCATCATCGCCGCCAACAGAGGTAACCAACCCACCTCCTAACACCCAAGCCACCAGACTACCCTCCATTCTCTGCCCATCTATATTCAATCGCTTGAACAATGGATATGGATCCACTCACACCAGCAAAACCCGACCCAAAGAATCCACCTCAAATTGATCCAAAACTTGATCTGAATCCATAACCCAGACCCAAACTCGATCTTGAAACCGATCTGAATCGAAACACCGACCCGAAATTGAACATTGCACCATCATTGTACCTTAGACATGGATGAACTTGGGAGAGCATTCCGCCGTACCGACACCCATGGAAACGACCATGTCTCAGTCAACGAGCTTGGTAGAGTTTTCCAAACACTTGTCATACGACCCTTTCTAAGATGAGGGTGTACAGTAGGCAACGATTCAGGGGATCAACACAATAATGAATGGCATTTCTGTTACAAACAGTTAGCATGGAATGTGATAGGAGAGCAAAAAGGGTACATTTATATGGGAGTGGGAGAGGCCTTTTTGTGATCATTTTTGGGCTTTGGAAACCCTTGGCTTTTGGGAGAGATTAGAAGTTCTCTAAGTCTTCTAAAATTATCCTTTCTTTTACTTGTTCCTTTGTAATTTTGCTTCCAATTTTTATCTGTATTTTTTGTTCTGATAGGTTGCCGGCTGTAGTGGGCTATTTTCCAATTTGAACATCAATACAATTCACATATTCCTTTTATAATTGGTGTATTGATTGTTAATTCCTTTTCAATTTAGCCTACTAGTGAGTTGTTCATATCAACTTCAATCCAATGTGCTGCGTGATCGGCGCGTCATGTTTTGCAATGCGGGGGAGGGGCATTGGAGTGATGTAAGGAAGCAACAAAAGACACAGACTCATTGAGAGCTGAGCAGGTGGGGGTGAGAACATGTGTTCGATCCTCCCTATTACCACCTTTGGGAGGGGTTTAAAGCTTAATCCTGGATCCACCCCGAATCAGACTAGTAGCTAAGCGATGAACCGATGGAATATTTTCAAAAAAAAAGAAAAACACTCATTCAAAGAAGAAAACTATGTCTGAGATGGAATGTGGTCAATCTGGGAGTCAGGCCCAAGTTACTGTCAAGTTTATGCAAGTGGAACAAAAAAAATTTGATTTCTGTTATATATCTAGTGCCACAATTCAAGCTCCTCAGCTTGACCTAGAAACAATGACAAATGGTTGTAGTTCTATGTTGAAGTTTCAGTTTTGATGCTTTTCAAGACCAGAATCAATTAGAGCACACCTAGATGCTGTTAGTCCAAACAAGAAAAGGGCGAAGTTAGGAGCTTTTAACAAAGGCAGCTGCTGTTTGTGATGAGTTTGATTCAGCTAGCCCACCACCCTCAAGTACTACAATAGATAGATCTGAAGGCGGGACAAAGTGTTGAAAAGGTGTCTAACTTGGTGTAAAGAACCCCTTCAACCCAAAACTTAAGGTGTTGGGTGAGGGCCTTTTTAATGGTTTATATTATTCTCTAACATACCCCTTCACGCAAGAACCTTTTGGGCTTGAAGCGTGGATATTACACAGACCCAATTTTTGGTTTACCTTGTGTTTATTTTAATTCCACTAGAAAATAGGGGGGGTGAGGATCGAACTCGTGACCTTGTGGTCACTAAGGCTTTGATACCATGTAAATAATTACTTCAACCCAAGACTTTAAGGCGTTGGGGCGTATGCCTTCTTAATGGTTTATATTATTCTCTAATACTTGGTATTGTTAACAATAAAGAACAAGCGTCGTTCCAGGGAAGAACATGTAGATGGTGTTCGGAGACAAGGGAGGACAGGATGCGCTGCCAGAAGGTTGTTGGTGCCAATGGCATCTGAGAAGCTTGGAAATATAGTACCTGCAAAACAACTAAGGAGCGCAAGACTAGGATCTGATAAGAATCAAAACTAGGCATGTTGTCCACAAAACTGGAAACTTTCTGATCGTAAGGCCTATGCACGTCAAAAGCCTGCTGCTATTAATGCAACAATTTTTTTTTGAGTCAGAAGATGAACATGAAAAGATGGACATGAAAAGCTAGTGGCTGCTGTAAAGGGTGCCATCAATTCTGCTCGCGTCTTTTCCATCTATTCTGGCTGTAAATTGGTGCCTTTCTTCGGTTTGATATTTGAGGAGGATATTACTCCTGGAAGCATGCCTTCATTTTTAAAGTCTATATTGCAGGAGGCATTCTTTAAGGTGTTTAAGCTTGTTGAAAAAGATGTCTTTCAAGAAGGGGGATCATTAAATTTCTGCAGGTGCTAAGCCCTGATGATCGGCTGTTGGAAAATGATGATGTCATTAGGGAAGAAGGGCAAAGGGACTCCTGTGGGAGCACTTATGCTTCAATTATAAGTTGGCCCTTATATTTCTCTCATTGGGATCTCAGGGGAGGGATTTTCGCTGGTTAACCCTCACCTTGAGGCTTGAGGACAAGGTGATTCTTTTAGGGAGAATTATTGATAAGAATACACTCAATTATGTGGGTGTACACTAGGGACGGTCACCCATGTGTTCATCATGCGTGACTCATTAGTGGGAGAGGTGGTTACTGACAGATTGAGGGTCAGAGAGAGAGAGAGAGAGAGTTTAATAGTGAGGGAAGGGAGACTGTTAGGTAGGCTATTTGTTAGGAAGGATATGGGAACTCGGAGAGACCTGTACCTCTCGAAAGCACTGGAACTTTTTTTCTTTCTATTTCTTTAGTTTTGTAATTTTTCTCATGCACATGCCTCTGAATTTGTTACAATATCAGAGAGCTGAATACAATTGTACACATATGTTTGTCTAATTGCTGTAATTTCTGTTCTGATACCTATTCAGTTTGTCCCAGTTGTACTTATTAATATATTAGTATACATAGATGTATTTAGTGTTTATTATGTATCAGTCCATCATACAGTTATTTAGAATCCTATCAGTTATATATATTTGTGGGAAAGGTGGAGAGACTCAAATCCGAAACTGAATTAGTCAGCCTTAGGGTTTCTGACACCGCTTGGTATCTACCAAAAAAAAATTACTTTATAATTTATAGCTTGTAGTTTATTACTTTAATTAACAGCTTCCATTGTATCTGAATTTCTCTCTGTTCCTGAATATCAGGAAAGTGGCTTGGAAATAGACAGATTCGTTGTAACTGGGCCATGAAAGGGGGTAATGCCAATGATGACAAGCAGAGTTCGGATTCCAAAACTGTTGTGGAGTTAACAAATGGAACATTTGGTGAGCTTTTGATTATGGTGTCTTTTTATAATTTGCAGTTGACTTTAGATGTCATGCAATTCTTGTTTTTATTGCCTGTTTCTGGAAGCACTTGTGAAGTCCATAATAGTTGCTGGTGAAAATGGTTACTGATTCACTGTCATTAAAATAATTGAATTGAAAGTAATTTGTCACACTGTCGCTATTGGACATCATTTCATATATCTATTCTAATGGAATGCCTGACTACCTTTTTGTTTGGCTTCTTATATAGCACATTGGTTTGGTTTATCTTTGTTAGAAATAATATTAATTTATTATATTTCAGATTCAATTTGGTATCAGAGCTCTCGATCTGAGGGCTCTGCTTCCGCATATATATCTTTTCCTTTCTTTTTACTGCCGTGCATCATACCGGCAACCATCCTTTCACACCTAACCCTTATTTAGTCACAAATTTCTTGTCCTCAACCTCGTATCATCAGAAAAAAGATCGTCAGCCTCCGCACTGGATCTGGCGACCACAGTTTGCTTCTTACTATCTTCTGTGTGTATATCATGTTTGATATATTTATTTTTAGCGCACAGATATTTTTCCATCAAATGGTGAGTGGGTATTTGGCCCATCCAACGGGACTTTGTCTCAAATTTCATTCTGATCTGAAAAGGCTGTTTTGTCTAAAGTAAATATTGCATGCTTTATTTACAAAAAAAAAAAAATATCGCATGCTTTTGTGTTGAAGGGCAAGCCCCCAGTGCACAAGCTCTCCGATTTTGTGAGGGTAGGGGTGAAAGTCGATTATACATTGCATTCCCCCCCCCACAAAAAAAAAGGCTGTTTCCTTACATTTGTGCTTAAAGTGAATTCCCAAACATAGTTGTTACTTCTCTCATCTCTGCAAAATGCAAACCCACTTTTGAGCAAAATAAAGTTCACAAAAAGAACTTAATCTGAGATCATTTTGCAAAATCTAATCCAATTCACTCAGTGGCCTGATTGTATATTTTACTTGGTTAATGATCTTTGCTTAATAGTTAGCTGGTTTTTTTGGTCGCAGAAGAAGGCCAAGAAATGACTAATGATGACTCTCGAGAGAAGAATCCTCAATATACTACTGTTTATGTTGGCAATCTTGCTCCAGAGGCAAGGATAAGTATTCTTTTATGCTAGGTTTTATTTATCTTATTAGTTCATTATAACTAGCTTTTATTTTTATGGCAATTCAAATGTGATGGTATGACTTGTAGCTATGTGCAAATATGGAGAGTGCTTAACTACTTGATACTAGATTACCCAGTTCTGTTTAGTGAGTTGTGTAAAATATGGGTAGTCTAGTTCTTTTGTAAATTGGTGGGTACCAGAGATTAAATGGAGAAAATAAATCATTATAGCAACAGGTAAAAGTGGAATAGAGAACACTGTATTTGTATTCCGTATAGTGTTTCTGGAAAATTTACAGAATAACAATGGAAACATTAAATGGAAAAGGAAAGAAAATACCCTAGACACTTGGAGAGGACAGCTCTCTCCCAATAATTTTACCCAAATTCCTCTATACCTTTTTTTCCTTCCCCACCAGTTCTCACCAATTTTCCCACCTCAGAATATTCCATAACAAACTCATTCACACACCCCATGTTTATTCCAACCTGCAGCTTTTTTTCTTCTATTGTATACCCTTTTAAAGGGTGGCCTATCATAAATTCAGTTTGTTCTGAATTTGCTTTCTTGCAGTTCTCATAAGCTGTGAAATTGCAGGTTAATTCTGGTGATCTTCATCGTCAATTTCTTGCCCTGGGCGCTGGAACTATTATAGATGTTAGGGTGCAACGAGACAAAGGTTTTGGTTTTGTGAGATTTAGTACACATGCGGAAGCAGCTTTTGCCATTCAGATGGGTAATGCTCAGGTTCTGTTTGGCAAACCCATGAAGGTACATTACTATTGTGATGATATTTATTTGTCAACAATTCAATGTTGTATGTCTGATGGTGCTGTGTACTATTTTATGCCCTTTTGTTCAGAGGTGATGTGTTCATGGGATCTTACTTGGGCGCTATCAGAAAATAAAAATAAAAATCTATGACTGATTGAATTTCCTGTAGATATTTATTATATTTTATATGTTTTTTACTAAGGTTTTCATGTAAGATGCCAATTGTGTTGTTCGTTGTCAAAAATCGTTGTTCCCAAAAGGATCTTACACCATATGTTGATCATATATTCCATATGTTGATGATATATTTTGATTTTTCAAACTCAAAAGGTTCTAGAAAATTTTGTATCTAATATTTGTAATTGATTTATTGCAGTGTTCATGGGGTAGTAAGCCTACCCCACCGGGAACAGCCTCTACTCCCCTTGCACCACCAACTGCTGCACAGGTGCCAGGCTTTTCACCCACTACACTAGCAGCATATGAACGCCAAATGGCCTTGAGCAAAATGGGGGGTGCTCATGCTTTCATGCATCAGCAGGGTCAGCATTCTGCTCCTGGGGCTGGTTATGGTGCAGGATTCCAGAATGTTGCGTCTAACCAGCATCTAATGTACTATCAGTAAAATAGATAGTTGGGACCCCTTTATGTTAAAAGAAGTGAAGGTTGAAGTCTTTTGAACCTCTGCCATACCCTTACTCATCTCTAAAACACCACCCGTGCACTCTACATTTTTACTGTTGTGTTGTAGTTTTTTAAGCTTGTCCATTTATCATGTTTTATAAGGAATTTTTTTGAGTACATAATTTGTCTCTTATGCATTAGGTAATTTCCAAAGCTTAGGGGGATGAACCAATTTAACCAGTTATGTGTCCGGTTCATTTGACCCTTAAAACCAACTGTTTAAAAATTGAGCTGTGAGCTAGACGCTCAAAAAACTGGGATAACGGATTTTGGTTTTGGTTGTTTCATGTTATTATTATTATGAAAGCAAAACATCTTCATGTCCAAGCCTTATGTTGCCCAGACGGGTACATGCCATGGCGATACGATACGTTAATTTTAAAAAATATTAGATTTTAATATGTTAGGACATATTTTGATATTAAATAATATTTTTATTATATATAATATAATCTGTTTAACATATAGTAATTCATAATAAATCATCAATTAATTAAATGTTTAAATTTTATAACATAAATAAATATAAAGTAAAAATAATTTTTTATTTCTTGTTAATTTTTCATGTCAAATTTTGTAACAAAAATTATTTAATTTATAAAGTAATTTTTCATGTTTGGTTAAAGAGATAAAATAAAATAAAATTTGAATAAAAAAAAGTGTCGAAAAATATTGATGTGTGTTGAAAAAATATATTTTTCATGCGGGTAAAAGAATATTAATTGCGTATCGAAATATGTCAGTCCGATTCACAATATTTTTAAAAAGAAGCGTGTCTGTGCTTCTTTGTCCAAGCCTGCTGCTCTGTTGTCAAGAGGTATTGCTTCGTTGCCGGCAAGGCTAACCAAGAGCCTTTGTTGCTTGGTTTTGCTGCTTCGTTACGAGCTGGGAAAAGTTAATCCTTACTATTCAGTTCGGTTTCTACACTGAATTGAATAAAATAAAAATTTCGGTTCTTAAATTGATTTGAAAAAAATGTGGTGCTGTTGGTTTGGGTTGCAGTTCAGTTTTGCTCATTTGAATTTTTTTCATACTCGGTTTAGTTCGTCTTTAGCTCGAATTGAACCAAATTAATAAAATGGTTTGCTTTTGCATAAATTATGCATGGAAGTAATGCACAATCCTAACGTGCATGCCTTGCGTTTCACCATATTATTTTAAAAAATTATTTGCCGGCAAAAAAATTTATTTATTGTAATTTAATTAAATAATTACGTAAATATAACAGTTTGGGGAATATTTACGCATCTATTGCACACAGTGACACCCCACTGGGGCGTCTCTCATGAGGGGAAGACGTCCAAATGGGACGTCTCTTATAAGGTGGTGACACGTGTCACTTGTTTATCCAAAAAAAAAATTAATTTAATCATAAAACTTCTAAAGGCCATAACTTTTGACTCGAGTATCCAAATCAGGTAATTCTTTTTTTGATTCTACATAACTTTTTGAGATCTATGCAATGACATCTCATTTTATATATTTTATTTCTCACCAACATAATTTAAATTTAAATCAGGTAATCCTTCTTCCTTAGATATTTAGAATATTTATTTAATTATTTCCTTTATTAATACAGATTTTTCAAATTGATTTTTGAGTTTAAATCACAAATCAAATCTTTATTTTGTTTTCCTTATTAATAATAATTGTTACTTTTAATTTAAATCACAAACCAAATTTTTTTATAATAAAAATAATAAAAATTATTATTTTTAATTTAAATCACACATCAAATCTTGATTTATTTTTTGTATTAAATCACAAACGCAGAACTCAGAGGCTTCTGAGTTTAAAAATGTGACACGTGTCAACACTTGTCAAAACCTAACACATCACCAATCACATCTAAATTGGGTTTCTATCAAGAGGAAATCACGCTTAATTTAGGTAATTTTATTTTTGAAAAACATTCATAAGCCATCATTAATTTCAGACCACGAATAATAACCCAGAAGCTTATAGCATTAATCATTAATTTTAAAAATAATATCCTTCTTCCTTAGAAATTTATAATATTTATTTAATTATTTTTTTATTTCTACAGATTTTTCAAATTGATTTTTTAGTTTAAATCACAAATCAAATCTTTATTTTGCTTTCCTTATTATTAATATTTTTTTTTTATTTTGAATTTAAATCACAAACCAAAATTTTGTTATAATAAATAAAATTATTATAAAAAAAATTTAAATCACAAATCAAAATTTTTATTTATTTTTTTATATTAAATCACAAATCCAGAACTCAAAGGCTTCTGGGTTTAACCGCTCTTATAATACCATTCTTGCAAATTAAAATTGTGTTTGTGAGAAATAAAAATGTCAAATGAGATGTCATTGCGTAGATCTCGGAAAGTTATGTGGAATCAAAAAAAGAATTACCTTATTTGGATACTCGAGTCAAAAGTTATGACCTTTAAAAGTTTTATGATTAAATTAATTTTTTTTTTTGGAAAAACAAGTGACACGTGTCACCACCTCATGAGAGACACCCCATTTGGGCGTCTTCCCCTCATGAGAGACGCCCCAGTGGGGCGTCACATGTGACACCCAAAAGGAGCGTCACAGTGTGCAATAGATGCGTAAATATTTTTAAAACTGTCATATTTGCGTAATTATTTAATTAAATTACAATAAATAAATTTTTTTGCCATTATTTGGCTTTTGAATTAAAGAGGGAAAATATTCCCCTTTTAAACATTATTATGATAAAAAGGTCTGGCATTTTGTCATTGAAACATTATGATAAAAATATTTCCCTCTTGTCACCGGTGCTATAAGATTTTGTACAAATACTTTGGAACATTAAGAAATAACTCAAGCTAAAATTATAATTAAGATTTTTTTTTGGGGTGGGGGATATTGGATTACTAATGTTTAAAATTTAGCAGTTGCTTTACTAAAATTAAATTATAAGGTTTTATTTGCCCAAAGTTTAAATGTGAACGAATGATTTGTAACATTAACTTTAATTTATTAATATTAAAATACTCTTTTTGAAATACATCCCAAAATTATATAATTTGTTCAAAACTATAATCCTCAAAGAAAAAATGCTTGATATGCATAAGGAGCAGGAGTGAACCTAGGGGAAGGATAATGATGAGCGATCTTCTCCTAAAAAGCACAGACACACAAATTTTAAAAAAATGCGTGTCGGACACGCTCCGACACGTGGTCAATACTCTGGCACATTTTTTTGACACGCAGTCAATGTTTTGACATGTTTTTTTTAGTCTAAATTTTATTTATTTATTTACTTTTTGGTATCTAATATTATTTTATTAAATAAACATAAAAAAATAATTTATAAATCAATTTTTTCTGTTATGAAATTTGATATGAAAAATTAACAAGGTATGAAAAATTATTTTTGTTTATATTTATGTTATGAAATTTGAATATTTGATTGTTTATATGACTTATTATGGGCTGTTATATGTATTAAATATAAATTATATTATATATATATTAAAAATATTATTTAATATCAAAACGTGTCCCAACGTGTCGAAATATGACATTTTTTAGAATTAACATGTCGGCGTGTCGTGTCCCGTATCAGTGTCGGTACATCATAGAATTCTTCTCTTCCTAAATTTTATTTTATTTTATTATTATACGAGGAAGGTTATACTTACAACTTTTTTTTACAACCTCTTACAATCATATCTTAACACCGTTGATTTCCGCCAATCAACGGTTATTAATTATTGTTAATTAATAATTAATTAATGAGTTTAATTTGCGAAAATGATAACCGTTGATTGAAGAAAATCAACGATGTTAAGATATGGTTGTAAGAGGTTGTAAGAAAAAAGTTGTAAGTATAACCTTCATCTTATTATATATATAATAATATTTTTTAATAATCTATATTATTAGTATTAATAAGTAACCCCTCCAATAAAAATAGTTGTAATAGTTAAATTTTTCATTAATCTTAATAACACTTGTAATTTTGATACTTTATTTCGCTACATTATAAAAAATTCTAGGTCCAGCGATGATAAGAAGCAATCATATGAATCTCCTTCTATGTGCTGAGCTCGCAAAATTAAAGTGTATGTGTGTACAAAGTTGGAACAGTGACCATTGTGCCACTGTTCCCACTGTTATTTACCTAAATGCCACGCACCTGAACTTTTTTCCCAAACTGCCACGCGGGCTAGTTCGCTGGGAGTAGTAGCGAACTAGGCATGATGATGTGTCAGTCAGCTGCTGGTTCTCAAGTTCGCTTGTGTCAGCCGCGAACTTGGGTGATAAAAAGCCTGCAACGTATTTTGAGTTCGCTGCCTACGCAAGCGACCTAGATGGCACGTGTTTGAACCCTGCCAAGTTCGCTGGGGGCCAAGGCGACCTAGGTGCGACGTGGGCAGTTCCCTCGAAGTCCGCTGCCTTGGTCAGCGAACTACTTGCCGACAGCTACAGGTCGCTGGGCCATAAAGCGAACTCAATGTTATATAATTTAGACCCCCTTCCTCGATCAGTCATTCATTCTCTCGTTCATTTTCAAAAGAAATTTTTCCATTTCTGTGTGTGAATTCTATTTTCAGTACATAATGAGTGAGAATAACAATGATGTAATATGCCTTCTATATTACAATGGGAGAAGATATTTTGGACTGAATGGTCAAGTGTTTGAAGGAGATACGAAGATCTTCCGCATGAGTCCGCGTTGCAAATATAATGAGCTCAAGAAAATAATATACAAGAAGTTGAGATTACAACGAGGTCAATCCTTGTCTCGACTGATTGTTAGATGTGCTTCTGGTAACCCCGTGCAATGGGCTGCTGTGGAGGTGGTTGAGGATGAAGATGTGTCACTAGTAGTTGATGCATTTCGACAGCATGGAGAGTCCTCATACATCGAGTTATATGCGGAACTAAACATCGGTGGAGAGGCAAGCACTCAATGTTTCATCCCTACCAGTCACTCTATAGACATTAACAAAGAGCCGGAAGTAGATGCGGAAGATATGAATGTGTCACCCCCACCATCATCTCCCCCAATAACACAACCTTTAGATGTGATTCATGCCAATGAAGTAGATGATCCATCGGGGCGTACTGATAGTTCCGAGGAGGAGGTTGATGAAGGTCTAGTCCCTGACAGTGACTCGTCAGATACAGACGTTGATGGTGATTTCGAGTTGGAAACGTCCACTGCTTTGGTTCAACCGATTCCATCACCGGGTATTATTGGTGCGCATGACCCACCACCTGCTGCAGGTTAGGTAGTTTACCATTTGAGTTTTAAGATAGTTTACTGTTTCAGTTTAATTATATTTTTATGTACTTAACGACATTCGAAATGTGTGTTAAAAAGCAGTGGATAATGTTCCATTTTGGTCAGAAATACCACATTACACGCACATTAACTGGGCACACCCCGATCAAGAGTGTGATGACATGCAAGGGGCACAAGTACCAAATTGGCAAATGGGTCAAGAGCTTTATAAGGACCAGCAATTTGAAAGCAAGCAGGATGTACAAATGGCCATCAAACAGTATTGTATGGCAAAAAATCGCACAACTGTCGTACTAAAAAGTGATACGCAAAGGCTGATAATGATTTGTCAAAATCACAATGATGGTTGTCCGTGGAGGATGCGAGCATATCTGAAAAAAGGCGGTCATGAATGGATAATAGGCGTGTGGAACAACATCCATACGTGTGTATCTCAAACACTTTCACAGGATCACAAACAACTTAACTCTAGTTTCATTTGTGAATTGATCATCGGTAAGTCAACCATCTGGTAAATGTTTAAATTAATATTGTGAGTGTAACGCTAATACGTTGTTTGTCAAACCGCAGAAATGATACGTGAAGAGCCTAGTGTTAAAATTGGGTTAATACAGGAGAGGATTGCATCAAGTCTAGGATTTCATATATCATACCAAAAAGCCTGGAAATCAAAGCAGAAGGCAATTGTGAGGGTATTTGGGGATTGGGATGAGTCGTACGCGTTTCTGCCAAGATGGTTGGATTATATGTTATTGTTTTCTCCTGGGTCTGCCTATAAACTGGATGTGAATGAACATAGGATTGATGGTCGGCTCGATGGTTCGCACAAGGTGTTTAAAAGGGTTTTTTGGACATTCAAACAGTGTTGTGATGCCTTTAATTATTGCAAGCCTATGCTCCAAATCGATGGGACACATTTGTATGGAAAATACCGCAGAACGCTAATGATCGCTACAGCTGTTGACGGTAACAATTATGTCCTGCCTGTAGCGTTTGCTGTTGTTAGTTGTGAGAATATTGACAATTGGTCCTGGTTTTTGGCCATGTTACGGATCCATGTGACTCAGAAAGATGGAATATGCCTTATTTCTGATCGACATGCAGGTATATTGGCAGCCGTCAATAATGTTGCGTTAGGGTGGCAACCACCCAAAGCGTACCATGTTTTTTGCGTGAGACATCTGGCAAGCAATTTCAATCATAAGTTCAAAAACATCATGTTGAAGAAGCAGTTAAAGAAGTTAGGTATGGATGTCACTAGAGTTTTTTTAATTTGTTACAATGATCGTACGACGCTGATGTTATTAGTTATTAACAATTATGTGTTGTCATGTACAGGCTACACTACATCGCGATTGGATTTTGACGCTGGTTTGGAAAAATTTAAAGAATCAAGCCCACAGATAGCAGCATGGATTGATCGAATTCCGAAGGAAAAATGGAGTATATCATACGATGCTGAAGGAAGGCGATTTGGCCATATGACTACAAACTTGTCGGAGTGTGTTAACAAGGTTTTTAAAGGTGCCAGAAACTTACCAATCACGTCTTTGGTGCGCATCACGTACGCTAGGCTTAACGAATATTTTTTGGCCCACGGGCAGAAGGCTCGGGAAGAGATGGACAAAGGTAATCGTTTCGCCAAAGTGTTCTGGGTTGAATACGTTAAAAACCAACAAAATGCTGCAACACACTTTGTTACGTCGTATGACAGACAAAAAACACGATTTGAAGTTCAAGAGTCTTACAATCAAAGAACTCATAGAGGCAGGAAGAAATGGAGGGTTTCATTACAGGATTGGGCCTGTCAATGTGGTGAGTTTACTGCTTTTAGGTACCCATGTAGTCATGTGATTGCTGCGTTCAAATCAATAAATCATGACCCCTTACAATACATTGATCCTGCATATAGTGCATCATATCAATGCCAGGTATATTCCGGGCAATGGTATCCAATTGGTAATGAAGACTTCATCCCACCCAGCCAAGGCCCAACAATTCTCCCGGATGTGTCACTTAGACGTAAAAAAGGCAGGTCGTGAAGTACCCGAATCCGTAACGAAATGGATCAGCGCGAGGGTGTGAGCCAGCAGGTAAGATATGGTTATTGTAGGGTTGTTGGCCATGACAGACGTCGTTGTTCATCTCGCTTGCAAGGCAATTAAATGTTGCGTGAAACAAACTTGTCGAAACGTTGGTTACCCTCTCCTGCCTGTGTGTTGTCACACGTTTTTTTGTTTCGTTTATAATTATGCCTGCTTTTATTTGATTCTGGGTTGTCGTTAGTCGTGAACTTTAGTGAATGTAATATGTTAATTAATATGATCATCGTGTGCTTGCTGGTTTCATAATTTTCTTTTCGGGTAGTTAACTAGGGATAACACATAACACCACATGAATCTAACAATAACATAATAGTCAACATACAGTAATAAATGGAAATCTAAGGATGGAGTCCAAAACATATCATTTACATACATATTAATGCTCTGATAAAATAAAAAGTCCTATGATAAAACAACAAATCACTGCTGTCGCGGCCGCCCATGATACTTGGCACACCGTGCCTGGTTATGCTCATATGGTGACAAGAAACAGCGCTCCCTGGCCTGTCTATCTGGATTACGCCTGACCACGTCTTCACCGTCTCCTCCGGGTGCAACGGCTGCTTCCGCTCCTGCGTCTGCATCAATATCGTCGGAAGTACCCGCAATGTCCTCCTGCGCAAGCAAACCTGTAGGACCAGATGAGGGTGACTGAAAGAAGTCAGCCGAAAATGCCTCCGGTGTGGCCATGACGACAGGGGAATCGAATGTGGGTATGTAATCCTCTGTGAACTCTTCCAGACCGGGCTGAGGCTGCGAACTGGACTGTCCTGGAAACTGGTTGTGCTCGTGCGCAGAAGGCTCAGCATGAGAATAAGATGGACCGCTGGTTTGACCTGGGAACTGCTAACTTGGGAATGGCTGAGTGAAGTGTGGCTGATATCCAGGGTATGACTGCGTCGGTGCTGAAAACCATGGGTACCCGAAGTGAGTCGATGTCCCGCTAGGCTGAGACGGACCGCCTGGGGGAGGCCACCAGTAAGGCTGCGACAGACCGCCTGGGGGGTAAGCCGAGGCATAAAACTGACCGCTGGACGGGGCGGAAGAGACTGCACAAGCACAGGCCTATCAGCCATAGCGGGAGCCTGATGATGCAGTGGCAATCCCTCGTGGCGTGCACACTGGCTAACACGCGGATGAAGAGGCGGTTCCACTGTCTGCACCACTGCCGGCAGAGGTGCAGCCTCTCCAGGCTCTGTCAGTCTACCAAACTCATCGAATGCGGACATCATCTGAAGGGTCTCATCGTATATCTGGCGATATGTGAATGCTCCTTGTGCCTCGTCTGATGCCATATGCAGAACAGTCTCCATGCGATCACTCTGTGAAGCGAATATAATGTTAAATGTATGATGTCATTAACAAAAAAAATTAGTTGTAACAATATTAATGACAAGGGCTAAAATTAACGTACCACATGAGAACGAATGGCCGATCTCTGCATAATCCATCTACGCGTATGATGAAAATACCACTGCATGTACGTGCTGTTGAGAGACAGATGACCTTCTCCCTGCAAGGGCTGTAGACCCTGCACAATGAGGGCATCCCTGGAATGCCACTGCGCTATATAAAGTCCATGTCGGTCCCTCCAGTCAACATCACCCTTACCAGTCAGG
This sequence comes from Gastrolobium bilobum, assembly GCF_033153095.1. Lineage (NCBI taxonomy): Eukaryota > Viridiplantae > Streptophyta > Magnoliopsida > Fabales > Fabaceae > Gastrolobium > Gastrolobium bilobum. Next base: position 76,282 of record NW_026896767.1, on the reverse strand, counting down.
GTGATGGTCAGCAACTCTGAACTCATGAAAGGATCGCTCGGTATCGGCTGCCTAAAATGAAATTGCCTCAGCACTCTATCCGGCTGCTGGTAGACAACAATCTGGTAGTGTATGAGTGGGCATACAGCTAACCATCTGCGTGACTCCTCGGACGAGGGGGGATGCCCAACGAATCCGTCGTATGGCCTCCACTGTATCCTGCGGGTAGGCATAACGTCAATGTGATGACGATATCATCTGATGTGGGAGTAACGACGTCGTATGGACACATATTCATTAAACCTGCAAAACAATAACACAATAAAAATTACTAATTAACGTAACAGACAGTGAAAATGAAGACAAACAAAAAAGCCAGACATACCTTGCTCCAAAAATAGCATCTGGATCGGTGATCTCTGGGATTCCTGGGGAGATAGTAGGGAAACGTGTCCATGCCCACAATTGTAGTAACAGAGTACAGCCACCCATATCCGATCATCCTGGGTCAGTAACCTTGCACAACTCCCTGTACAAAGTAGCCAGGACAGCGGAACCCCAAGAATACGTCCTAGTCCTCTGAAAATCATCCAAAAATAGGAGATACCGCGCATGGACGAAGCTAGATGCAGTCTCAACGAAGAGGCAACCACCTATAATGCGCAAAATCAATGCACGTGTGTATCGCATACGGTCAACTTCATTTCCAGACCATTCATGCCAATTTAGATACCGTTCCCTCAGAAATGTAAGCGAAATTTGGTTTTTATATAAGTCGCGCGACCGACCCGGCTGAACGCCCAAAAAATCTCCCACCATCCGGGAGAAGGGATGACCTCCAACGCGGCCAGATACAACCTCTCCATCTGTAGGCAGTCCAAGCAGATGGTGGACATCCTCCAGAGTAATCGTCACCTCACCCATGGACATATGGAATGTGCGCGTCTCAGGACGCCATCTCTCCACAAGGGCCGAAATGAGATGGTGGTCAATCTGACAATAAAAAATTATTTTACATTTTATCACAATTGATTAACTATACAACATGTAATTTTTTTTATTTATCTACTCTATGTATCACCAACCTCATGGTTGCGCAGACGCGGAATGTGAAAAAACCCTGCCTACTGCAGGTAAGGATGGATCTCCTCGGGTATATTTCGATGATCCTATGAAGCAGCGTGTCTGACGTTCAGTACACGATCATCTGGATTTGCGTCACCAGATCTGTTCCATACGTACGTCGAAATGTGTTTCTCCTACAACGTCAGGAGAGACGGCACCAATGGACCAGGGTCAATGAAGGTCTGGTGCGGGTCCTGTTGCGGGTTCTGTTGCTCCATGAATCTATTTACAAATAATAAATACAAAATTTATTAATAAATATATTAATTTTCAAGTTCAATTAATTATTCTATACTCCACAATTAATTACTAATAAAAAATACTAAAAATAAATACTAATTACTAAAAAATAAATAAATAAACACAAACATTGTGGTAAAAGAACTTTGTCACATTTATTTGTCAACCCTAAAACTAAATAATTTTATTTAATTCGGTTATTTTAATTATTGCATAATCTAAATTTTAGTAAATACAAAATCTAACAAAATTAAAATAATTCTTTTCTAACCTAGATGCCAAGCCTATAAATAATATCAAACAATTAATATTATTAAATTATACATTAATAAAAAGTACTACACCTAATAACATTAACATACATATTATATAAGTCAATGTTCAAAGTTAACACAACTTATTTTTCAATCCTACAAATAAATGATTTTATTTAATTCAATAATATTATTTATTGCATAATTAACAACTTATTAACTACATAAATATACACATTAACATATAAAAATATAACCTGACTAAATCCTATTAATAAATAATGCATATAAAATAATTTATTAAATAGATTAATTAAACTATAAAATATTTAACTACTTAAATTAACATGCAATTACTAAACTATTAATATTAGAATAATTCAAATAATAAAATAAATAATATGTCATCTAACCTAATGTGTCATAACATTAATCATAAAAATTATCTTACCCTAAAACCTATAAATAAATAACGCATATAAAACTATTTATTACATACATTAATTAAAAAATATGTTATTTAACTACTAACATTAAAATGTAATTACTAAACTACTAATATTAAACTAATTAAAATAATAAAACAATTAAATTAAATAGATTAATTAAACTATAAAATATTTAACTACTTAAATTAACATGCAATTGCTAAACTATTAATATTAGAATAATTCAAATAATAAAATAAATAATATGTCATCTAACCTAATGTGTCATAACATTAATCATAAAAATTATCTTACCCTAAAACCTATAAATAAATAACGCATATAAAACTATTTATTACATTCATTAATTAAAAAATATGTTATTTAACTACTAACATTAAAATGTAATTACTAAACTACTAATATTAAACTAATTAAAATAATAAAACAATTAAATTAAATAGATTAATTAAACTATAAAATATTTAACTACTTAAATTAACATGCAATTGCTAAACTATTAATATTAGAATAATTCAAATAATAAAATAAATAATATGTCATCTAACCTAATGTGTCATAACATTAATCATAAAAATTATCTTACCCTAAAACCTATAAATAAATAACGCATATAAAACTATTTATTACATACATTAATTAAACAATATGTTATTTAACTACTAACATTAAAATGTAATTACTAAACTAATAATATTAAACTAATTAAAATAATAAAACAATTAAATTGAATAGATCAATTAAACTATAAAATATTTAACTACTTAAATTAACATGCAATTACTAAACTATTAATATTAGAATAATTCAAATAATAAAATAAATAATATGTCATCTAACATAATGTGTCATAACATTAATCATAAAAATTATCTTACCCTAAAACCTATAAATAAATAACGCATATAAAACTATTTATTACATACATTAATTAAAAAATATGTTATTTAACTACTAACATTAAAATGTAATTACTAAACTACTAATATTAAACTAATTAAAATAATAAAACAATTAAAATGTCATATAACCTAATATTTTATGTTACATATAATATATTAAACAACAACTAACTAACAATAAAAAAGAATAAAAATTAATCAAATTATACATCACTAACCTCAAATGAAGACAAAAGACCAAATGTGAGAGCAAGAAAATTAAGAGAGAGAGAGAGAAAATGGGGAGGGGGAAGGCGGATGGGAAGGGAAGGGGGGTTTATATAGGGTGAAAAAGTATCCGTTGGGCACAGGTCGCCTGCGTGGGCAGCGACCTCGCTTTCATGCACGCCACGTGGCCTGGCTGGTCAGGCATTAATTGCAACAGAGGTCGCCTGCGTCAGTCGCGACCTCGCTTGCATGCATGCCACGTGGCCTGGCTGGTCAGGCATTAATTGCAACACAGGTCGCCTGCGTCAGTCGCGAACTCTGACACCACCAGGAAGCTGACAGCTCAGCATTACGAGGTCGCTACTACTCCCAGCGAACTAGCCCGCGTGGCAGTTTGGGAAAAAAGTTCAGGTGCATGGCATTTAGGTAAATAACAGTGGGAACAGTGGCACAATGGTCACTGTTCCAAAAAGAACCACCTAAGGTCCGACCAGATATGTAATGCACCCGACTCACATGAGCCGTCGAGATAGGGAGGAGAAAAAAAAAAAAGGACCATAAAATTTATTTTCCTAACGTAGGTGTTCCTAGACCATTCAAACTACTTTTCTCTAAGAAAATGTTTGGTAAGAGATTTTTTTTTGGATACCTAAGAAAATGAGAATGGATTTTCAGGAATATCATATTTGGTATCAACATCAACAACACCTTATCCCTTATTAACTGGGATCGGTGGTAGATGAACTCAAATAAAATATATGAAAGGGTTGAAAAAAGATAAAATTATAAATATAAATATAAATAAATAAATAAATAAAATAGTAATAATATATATACACACTTGGTATCATTTTGTAAAAATTTATGTAGGAAAGTTAGATGTCTGATGATTAGTTTTGTGTGTAATTTGTGAAAAAAATTTATGAGGGTGGTATTGTTCGATTGATGGGGAAATAGAAAAAGGGATAGCAAAAAAAGTGACAAAAGTAACCTTGTGTAATCCCTATCTGATTGAAAAATAAACTAAAGCAGGGGCATATATGTAATATCACACTTAATTTCTAGTAATATTTTATAATCAACCAAACATAGACTCATAAATTTCACGCAATATTCCAAGTAAAATTTTGGCATATCAAATAACTTTTTGGTTATATTACCGGTAATCTCATTTTCTCATCACATTACTGGTATATATATATATATATATATATATATATATATATATATATATATATATGGGATTTACATATATCATGTCGCATGATACAAAATTTTTTTCTACCCACACAATATTTTGTGGGGTTCGCACTTTTTAAAGCAAAAAATAAAAATAAAAATTAAGGCACGCAAAACGAATCTCTATAACATTACACAATCACTTTTCCTACAACATAACTCTTATAGAATTCTATATATATATATATATATATATATATATATATATATATATATATATATATATAGGGATTTGCATTTGTCATTTAACATGACACAATAAATTTTCCTATACACACAACATTTTGTGGGGCCCACACTTTTTAAAGAAAAAAAATTACGGCACGCAAAACGAATCTCTATAACATTACACAATCACTTTTCTTACAACATAACTCTTATAAAACCCATATATATATATATATGGGATATGATCCTTTGATATTGGTGTCGAACTATACATTAAATCTTAATCATTGATTTCAGTAAATCTAACGGTTATAATTAATTTTTTCACATTTATTGATTAATTAATAATTCATAATAAATCTTAACCTTTGGATTGATGAAAATCAACTATTACAATTTGGTGTCAAATGATCATGTTATATACAGGGGAGGAATCTTTTGACTCAGGTGTAAAACTTAAAAATCTTACTCCCCATCTTAACTGTTTGATTTTCTTCCATTTAGCGGTTGTCATTTATTTTAAACTAATAATTAATTGATTAATATAACTCAATAAACTATAATTGTTAGATGGATGAAAATCAACGGATAAGATGGGGAGTAAGACTGTTAAGTCTTACACCAGAGTCAAAAGATCTATCTTCATATAATATATTTTTTTTTTTTGGAAATATTCCAATCGGTTCATTGCTTCGCAACTAATCCGATTCGGGGCGGGTCCAGGATTAAGGCTTTAAACCCCTCCCAAATGTGGTACTGGGGAGATTCGAACTTATGCTCTCATCCCCACCTGCTTAGCTCCTATGCGCCAACTGAGCTACCACCATTTGGTCATATAATATATATATGAGGTAGGATATTCATACTACCATTTTTTTACTACCAATTCATTACCACGCTAATCATCATTGGATCAAACTTCTTAATCTTTTTACTCTCTTTTCAACCCACTTTTTGCTGAAAAATTTGATCTAACGATGATTATATTGGTAGTAAAAAAATGGTAGTATGAATACCTCTCTCTATATATATATATATATATATATATATATATATATATATATATATATATATATGCGGAGAGAGATCATTTGACTCCAGAGTAAGACTTATAAATCTTACTCCCTATCTTAGCCGTTGATTTCCGTCCATCCAACGGTTATAGTTTAGGAAGTTATATTAATTAATTAATTATTAATTACACTATAAATGACAACGGCTGATTTCCGTCCATCAACGGCTTGAGATGGAGTCAAAAGAACCCTTATATATATATATATATATATATATATATATATATATATATATATATATATATATATGAGGCAGGATCCTTTGACACCGGTGTCAAATTTGAAGTTTGACACCTCATCTGAGAGCCATTAGATCAAAAAAGATCAACGACTTTGATTTGTGAGCATGTGACACCATTGATCTTTTTTGATCTATTGACTCTCAGATGAGGTGTCAAACTTCAAATTTGACACCGGTGTCAAAGGATCCTACCTCTATATATATATATATGGGTTTAATATTTTGGTTTGCTGCAAAAAAAATTTCTCTCTCACACTCACATGTGATAAAAGTGAGTGGGTCTCACTACTCTTCTCTTTCTTCTCTTTACAATGGGACCCACTCACTTTTATGTGAGTGTGACAAAGAAATTTTTTCTACAGCAAAAATAGAAATGTCTCTCTCTCTCTCTCTATATATATAGAGGGGAGTGTTATATTTACAAACTACATTATGTACTTCCGGAAGCATATTAGGTTACACTATGTACTTCCAGGAGTACATAGTGTAATTTGCAAAATTGTATACGGATCCTTCCCCATATATATATATATATATATATATGATAAAATTATTTCTGCAGTCGCTTTACGTACCGCAACGAGAGGTGTATGGTTATGATTCTCCACATTTAATGCTTTTATCATTTGTATGGTTATGATTTCCTGAATTTAATGCTTTCAAATATATATATATATATATATATATATATATATATATATATATATATATAGCAAGTATTTGATTGTTGTATGTACAACAGCTATAGAAATGTAAACCCGTATTTCATTGCTGCACGTACAACGATACAAGAATTGCAGAAATGTAAACCCATATATATATATATATGGGAAAAATATTTCTCCGGCAACTTGAGATAAGCTTATCTCTGTCTATCCTAAAACTACGTCGTTTTATTTATTTATTTCTTTATATTAATTGATTCATCTTTGAATGGTTATGATTTTCTTTTTCTCTCTCTTCTTTCATTACCATTTATCTATCTTTGTACGGTTATGATTTAGTAGCCGGAGATAAAATTATCTTCTGCAACTTGAGAAACGATAAACCCTATATATATATATATGAGTTTAAAATTTCTAAAGTTCCTTTAGATAACTTTATCTAATATTCACCAAAATACACAAAAAAAATATGTGAGGTTAATGTGGACCCATGTAACGAGAAGAGAAAAAAAAAATGGGTCTTACATATATTTTTTTGTATATTTTGATAAATATTAAATAAAATTATCTAAAATAACTTTAGAAATTTTAATTTACATATATATATATATATAGAGAAATATTTTTCTCATGTTGCATTAGACAAATTGTCTCATGCAACACATAAAAAAGTGAGTGGGTCCCACTAAGAAGAAGAGAGAGAAAAAAAAAGTGGGTTCTACTCATTTTTTTATGTGTTGCATGAGACAAATTATCTCATGCAACATGAGAAAAACATATCCCATATATATATATATATATATATATATGATGTGCATATGTTTTAAGTACAATTCAAATGGAGAATTATTTAGCACGTCTTTGAGGGTCAGAATGTCTTTGTTTCCTTACCTTTTTCTGGAATTATGACTGTTTAAGAGTACGGACTACATCTTAGGCTGCAGAAATGAAATCCGATGTCAACGAGTGATTGTGTCATGAAGATATAAGCTGGCACTTGAAGAATGGGAAATTCAACCTAAAATCTAAAATCAAACCCGTGTCCAAGTGTTCTTTCTGCGTCAACATGAGCCATTGAGCGTGCCAGTACTCCACTTCAACTGGATAAGAGTCAAAAACAGTCATCCAAAACTTAGTTTGACTCGGAAAATAAATAATACTTCAGAATCTCAGATCATAGTCCCGTCTTGTCAAAATCCAGAGTGCAAATAAGGATGACGTTCCCCCCACCCCCTAAATTTTTGTACGTGAGGAGTGTACACATATTCTCACTCATGGAGTATATAACCAAATTATAATATAAATGTGTGAAAAATAAGATGTGATTAATAGATATGATTATCATAAGATACGGACAATTTTTTTTGAAATTAGGACATGAGTACAAGAAGATATATCATCTGAAAATAGAAAAAATAATAATAAAAAAATTAAATCATAAAAATTGTAATTTTCATAATATTTTAACTACAAGGTTTCAATAAAACTCTATAAAGGATATTTACTTAAAAAGAATTTAATAAATGATATCGAATAACTGACTTTAACTTGAGTGATATTGAATTCCTACTCAAATATATACCTATATGTACTTAGTAATTAGTATCGATAATAGCCTACTAGATACATATGCGATACAATTCACAATAACAAGATATCTTCTCTCATATCACTCTTATAATCATGCAGTGGAATCCACATAGTTATAAAAAAAACAAAGCTAAAAAATTGATGTCTCTATTGGAAAATAAATTCATCTTATGAAGCTGAAGACTAGTTTTTCCCTAGAATTAAACGATAGTAGCTAAGTTGATTGTAATAGAGTTGAGTATGTGAAAAGAAAAAAAATCTATTTGATTTTAATATATCATCTTTGAGAAAGATTTAAATATCTTCATTCTTAATTCATCTTGCACTCAGGATTATTTTTATAATCAGCTTAAAGCAAGATAATTTAAATTGAGATTTTATGTAAAATCAGAAAAATAATAAAAAAATTGTAAAATATAAAATCGTAACGTATAAAAATCGTAAATATGGTGGACATGTGCATTGTTCACATTTCAAGCCTAATGAACTCTCTTATGAGAGGACATATTGAGATATATAAAATCGTTAAAAAACTTTCACTTATCAACTTAAATTTTTGGATTGAAATAATTCTTTACCGAACTAGTAATGAATTTGAGTTGACATTAATATATAAATATACACCCTGTACACTGAGGTGAATAGTGGTTGAAATGACTATTGGATTTGCTTCTTATCTAACAAAGAAAAATTGTCTTTTTATTGGAATCTTTAATCTTCGAGTCGTGGAGGTATACAAAAACTCGCAAATATGGTCGCTTTTAATTATTTCCAAACCTGGAAAGACACAACCAGATAGATAACAAGGGGTGAGTAGCTGAAAAGTGAAGGGCTAGTTGGAGTGACATTTTATGACAGGAGACACAGTCAAGCTGCTAAGAAATTGACCCTAATCCAAGCTACAGTGGCACTACATTATGAAAGAGATTCGCCAAACACCTTTGAGACGCGGAAAGAAATGTCATTCATTCACAATCACAAACCCAGAGTTCCCCCCTGCTTGCCATTGTCATGACCAGATACTGTATCGAAGGCATGATTTTCCAGTCTTTAAAATGACAAAAAATTATAGGGTTTCTTTTTTTTCATATCACATGAGATATCATCTAAATAAAAAGAACAACACGATTTTCGATGCCTCGTAACATGAGATAACTATCTCCTATTACATAAGAGAATGATTTTCCAAAATTATATAAGGAAAAGTGTGTGTCCTTAAATCAAAATTATATAAGAAAAAATGTGTGTCCTTTTAAAGGACACACACTTATATCATTTTAAGAGAGATAGATGAACAAACTATGGGAGAGAGAGTGGAAAAAAAAGTTTATAATTTAAAATTTAAAAAACACATTACATTTATCTAAAATGACCATCCTTTTAAATGATAAACACTAAACACAATTATATATTAAAATTAGGGATATGTTTTTCTATTATTGCTGAAGAAAAATATATCTCCTGTATAAATATAAAAAAATGTGTCAACTTCATTTAATTTTTTATTTTTTTCAAAGTTATGGGACTGCCAATATTTTTGTGTCTGCATCTTGTTGCAAGAAAATCAATTACCCCTTAAAACTATTTTCTAAATACTTATATGATAAAAGAATAATATAACTTAAAAGTAATCTTTTTAATACATTATAAATCTACAAAATAATTTTTAATATAAAAATGTTGCTGTCATAAAGGACCTGTTTGGTGTGACGTATAAGGCATGATAGTACAAGCTTATAACATACATTATGACATTTTCAGTTGTTTGGTGTGACCACCGTATAGTATAAGCTTATACAGCATAATCCCTTAATACATCAAAATGATGTATAACTTAATCCGGCCTAAGGGTGAGGGATAAGATCTGATAAGAGATTGATGTATTAACATCGTTGACCAATGTAATTCTCACAAATTAATATATTATTTTAATATTAATCTATTAAAATAGAAATTTATTTTTCAATATATTAATTTTTGAAATATTGAATATTTTTATTTTTATAAAAATTAATTTATATTTTGGACACACTGATCAATAAATTTTTATAAAAATTAATATCATATGACATTTTTTGAAGAATTATATAAATTATTTCTTAAAGGATATTTTTATTAAAAATATTTATTTTTATCATATATAGTATTATACCGTGCATTACCAAATACTAGATAATTTTATCTTATACAATATATTATTTTATACAATACCGTGTCAAACGCTTGATAGTATTAAAATTCAATTAGGTCTTATACAATCAGGCCTTATACTATCAGATCTTATACTGTCAAACCTTATCTTATAGTATGCACCAAACATCGTTCAGCTTACACATTTGCTGCACCTAACCTGTAACCCAGTACACAAGTTTTTCTTTCTTTTGTTATTCGAAATAAATACAGTTCTCATGCTCTCTTACATCGAATTCTATATTATATTTTTTTTGTTTTTGTAAAGGTAGATCCCACAATACTCGTCTTTACTGCATTAGAAGTCATTTATCGTGTTAAAGGAAAAGTGTATTTCCCTCATTATAATGATAATTTTGGCTCAGATTGATTTCAGTTTTCAAGAACAGTTTTTAAATTTTAAAAACAATAAAACAAAAAATCTTGTTTGAAAAACTGTTTTCATGCTATTTGTTTTAAAAATTGTATCTGTTTTTTGTTTTAGAAACCGAAAAAGCAAAACAATTCCATAATATTTTCCAAAGTTGTTTTCTCGTTTCTTGTTTTGTGCGGTGGCATTTCTGTAAATAAGGAGATTCATTAATGACATTTTTGTAATTAAATCAATTTTTTATTTTAAATTATTTTGCAGTAGCAATCTTGTAAATATGAGGATTCATTAATGACATTTTTGTAAATAACTACATCTTTTTTATAACTTTAAAACTAATCATATTCAAACAACTTTTATTGATTTGTTACCCTCAAAATCAGTTTTCAAACTTCATTTTCAAAACAATTTTTAAAACCAAAAAAGCAAAAACACCTTGAAACACACCCTTTATTTTCAGTCTTCAATTCAAAAGACCAAGTTGGTTTAGATTTTCAATATGTTAGAATTTTAAAATTAAATAACAAAGGATTTTCGATCGTCTCCCATGATAATATTCCTATAATTTTAATCCACCACATTGTTTCCACACCTCCTCATATCCATACTCATTCATTTATGTAGTTTTTTATTCTTATGCAAGAATAGGGTAACCGATTATACCAGTGAACTGAGTCATATGAATATTTTTTCACAAGTTTTTCTTTTGGATCAAGTGAGCTTTTATGGTCATGAACTTAGTCCATATGACTTGGGAAAGGATTTTGTGGTCTCAAAAAACCTTCTTGCATTATCGATTCCCTTAAATGTACCGAAATTGAGTTTTAGGCCATTTTGACGCACCAAAGTGTCATTTAGCTTCATTAATTCCCTAAACTTGATTCATTCGTACTGCTATACTTGGACTAGTTACATCAATTTGTGGGTCTTCATCACATTTCAGGTTAAAAGTGCCAATATTGATCTTTATAACCAATTCTCGTATATCAAAAGTTGCATACATTTTAACAATAATGCTAAAGCTTAAACAAATAAACATCAATGACATCGAAATAAACATCCATTTCATTAATAAAAGTTCATTACATAGAAGAATTCCACAAAATAAAGGAAAGATACATCAACATCTTAGAACAACATTACAAACATAAAAAAAAACCCTAAATCTACTCTAAGGCGGTCTCCTCCTGCTGCTCATCTGACACAGATGCCTTTTCCTCGTCATCACCGGTTTCTTGCTCATTCGGAGCATGTCCGAGTGCAACCTGCAGGTGACCAAACCTATCATCCAGGAGGTTAAATCAACCATACAAGCTCCTTCACCTCTCGTTCTGTTTCCTCACCATACGAGCCCACATTTGTTTTGTTTACGCTCCATACGATATATTCCCCCAATGGTGGCATTGATGTCATTCATGACATAACGAAAGGTGCATCCCCCCTCAAGCTCAACCATCTCCTACAGGTCAACACCATCAGCATGATCATCATCATCATCATCATCTGCCTCAGCCTCAAACGCAACCCACAGGAACTTCAACCTCGGGTTGTGTTTTCCACTGCCACACACCCCTTGTCTTTAAGATCTTGCACTGCTCCAGTAGATGTTATCCGAACTTGGCATTATAGCCTGTGAGTGTCATCATACGCTCCGTATCCATAGGAACTTCAAAATGCTCCAATATCCTCTGAACAAGGAAAACATATGGAAGTGCACCCTTATGCTTAGCTTATACATAAGCCAGCAAATGTAGTGCCTCCAATTCACTTGTATGTTGTGACGAATAGCCCACAAGAGAGAGAGAGGAAAGTCGCCCTCCAGCACCCTCCCATGATTGAAAGCTCGCAGGAACAATATATGGGTCATGATGTAGAACAATGGTCTCAACACTAGGCAGACTCACAATATAAATAACATGATGCCCACACGCGATACCACGCCTCTTGGTCTCCTCCACAATATCCCCCCGCACATATCCAGGAATGGAAGTATTGTTTTCCCCATCGTACTCCATTTCAGGATGAACATCGAAGTCATACCCTAACAACTTTGTCCATATCGAAGTTGTCATCACTATGTCATTTCCGCAAACGCAGAACCTCAACACACCCCATGAATAGCTGAGGCTATAGTAGAAGGCCCTCTCCATAACCTCTAAATAGGGACATTACATCTCGGCCAGCACTCTCAGATGTGGCCGCTCCAGCAATGCCACTATGTCAAATCCCTCAATAAAAAAGAATGTTGAATCCATTTGAGTTCGGGTCACAAATGGCTCTACTAACAAAATCAGACATAAATCATGCATGCTATGAGGGATCATCATCAAGCAAATACCCAAGTGGGAGGTCTATAGGGTTAGGCTCATGTGTCTTCCAAGAAAAGGGACCGTCGTGGTGGTGCTTGGTCCGTCTTTTGATTGCGAATCTCTTCGAAGATCGTCTTCTAGACATGATAACAACACAAACCTACAAAAACACATGAAAATTTATCAACAGCACAAAACACAAACATAATAAAAAAAATAAACTCAAAATTCAATCTTGAAAATCGACAAAAAAAAAATTACAAAACCTATGCAACCACAAACCCTAAACCATATAAATTAATCAAAACCTAAACTAAACAACCATAAAACCGAAGAATCAAAGCAAAACTTCATGCCAATCGTACCAAACTATTGAAGAATCGATCTAGGGTTCATAAATCCGAAAAAGAACAAGGAAAAAAATCAAGCAAACCGAAGAATACACAACAATAAAATGGAGAAATGAGCAAATGAAATTGTGTTGTAAGCCCACTACGCAATTTGAGGAAGATTTTGGACAAAAATTACGAATTTGACTTTTAGGATTTGTGGTAATGGATTACATTTTTAGTTATAACTTATATCCCCCGAGGTTTATAAAAACAACCGTGGCAAAAGTTAATCGATTACATCATTGTTGCAATCGATTAACTAAAAGGTCAACCGGTCAAACATGTCGCAAGTTAATTGATGAAATAGTTTTTCTAATTGATTACTTTAAAACCCAATACTTAATCGATTAAGTGGACAATACAATCGATTATATTATTCAGTCAACTGTGGAGAAATTGATGTAAAATTTAGGGTGGGGAAAAGTTGTAATTTTTAATTTAATCAAGGACAAAAAAGTCAATCACCCTATTTACTTATTTATAACAATTCATTGTTATAACCCTCGGTTGATTGGTTGTGTAATTTTAAACAGTCTTTCATTCTTTTTACAACGTACGAAGTTATTACAGCATTAACTCCTCAAGAGTCATTGGATTCAAGATTATATTTGTAGCATTTAAGACCATGTAACCGTAACTGCAACATAAACTTGCAAACCATAGTTTACGTCTCATCCACGCAGTTCAAAACTTCAAAAATTGTGGGGTACCAACAATATGTGAGTGGGTCAACAACAAAGAAATGGGCCGTATCTTCATTATTTAATAGTTGCTCTGGGAATGGATGATGTACATGGTCCACCAGACGTCATAAATGGTATTCCCTTGAATGTGGCCACACCCTTGTCATCAGTGAAAAGATTCTGCATGGACAAAATAACCATGAGCAACTGAACATCATAACTTCAAGTATAAACATCGTTGAGGGCATATTTGGTGCATAGTATAGGATAAGGTCTGATAGTATAATACCTGATAGTATAAGGCCTGATTGTATAAGACCTGATTGAGTTTTAATACTATCAAGCGTTTGACACGGTATTGTATAAAATAATATATTTGTATAAGATAATATCACCTAGTATTTGATAACGCACTGTATAATACTATATATGATAAAAATAAATATTTTTAATAAAAATATTCTTTAATAAAGAATTTATATAATTCTTCAAAAAAAGTCATGATATTAATTTTTATAAAAATTTATTGATCAGCGTGTCCAAAATATAAATTAATTTTTATAAAAATAAAAATATTCAATATTTTAAAAATTAATATATTGAAAAATAAATTTTTATTTTAATAGATTAATATTAAAATAATATATTAATTTTTGAGAATTACATTGGTACGATGTTAATACATCAATATCTATTTACAAAAAAAAAAAAATACATCAATATCTTATCAGGTCTTATCCCTAACCCTTAGGCCGGATTAAGTTATACATCGTTTTGATGTATTAAGGGATTATGCTGTATAAGCTTATACTATATGGTGGTCACACCAAACAACTGAAAATGTCATAACTTATAGTATAAACTTATACTATCATGTCTTATACGTCACACCAAACAGGCTCTAAGTTTAGAAACGCCAGACTAAGAAGTAAAAGAAAAATACCGGTGTAATCTTCTCCAGCTGCTTCTTTTTTGGGTTAAGTACATCTTCTGGCTTTCCATCAATCCTAAATTAGAAGAATGACAATGTATAGGTAAAATTAATGCCCTCAAGTAAATTATATCCGAAGCACAATAAGACAGTAAGTGCTACAAACTAAAATGTGGACGATAAAGTTTCTACTAAGGGCTATTCGGTTGTAATAATGAAAATGCATACGTTACAAATGGGACTTCCATATATCCTATGATTTTTATGTCAGATTGCCCGATGGCAAGGTGATCCTTACAATGAAACTCACTCATGCTTATTATTATAATTCAAGTTATGTCCAACAAATCGGTATTATTACAGCAAAATGGCCATCCCTAAACGGGTTTCTAAACATAATCTGTCTTCTCTTTCCTAACAATTCAATGTAATTTGCTTCAGTTCAAGCCAATGAGCAGTCAAAAAAGTGTATGTGTGTGTGTGTGTGTGTGTGTGGTGGGGGGGGGGGGGGGGGGGGGGGGGGGGGGGGGTGATTATATAATTATACAATAAGGGCTGGCCTGTTTAACCCGAGGCATTTTGCAGGCCCGTTTAAAACCAGGTTTACGAACCCAGTCTGTTTAACATGTGGGTTAAATGGGTTATGCCTTTTTAACCCGCTAAACATATGTTCTTTTTCTAAAAAATTATTGTTAACCTCTTTCTTTTTAAACTAGCTCTCTTAATGATTAAAAAAAAAACTCAGGCCCAAATGACTTCAATGATCCGAATGTCTAAATACGGTCCAAAACTCTAATAATCTATTTAAAAAAAAAAAGGGAAGATGAACAGGTTGGCAGGCTAATATGGGCCAAACGCACTCTGGCCTATTTATTATCAACCTGTTGCAGGTTGGGCTAGTGTAGATCGAGTTGGGCCCGATACCAACCTCTAAGTGAAAGTAGCCAAGTTCAGCAGAACTTGCAGACAGTGGCAAACTATGAACTTCCGAGCTATCAGCTAAGACAAGGATTAAACAGTGATATTCGCGTTAAATACTTCATCTAGAGGATTATACAAGTCACTAATGTAGAAAATGTGTCTGACTGTCTGGTCTAAAAGATTTTGAATAGCTTACCCGGAAAAAGAAACACGTTCCCCAATTTTAGCACCTTCCGGAGGGAGCAAGGGCTCCACAATGGTAGGACCTTCATTTGAAGCACATAAGACCTGGAAAGAGGAGCCAAATACACACATAACCTTTCAGACTACTTGAACATAAAGACTACAAAATAATTTAATCCGTGTAACAAGTATGAGCATGCTAAAATAAAATAAATACCAGTCCTTCAGACATCACATCTCGTAGTTTTCCAGGTTTGACATTTGTTATAAGTACCACACGACGGTTCTGTGAAGTGAAATCAAATAGCAAGACCATAAGGAATGGTTAATTACAATTCAAAAAGAACACAACCAATCATCACACTTGGTTAGGTAACTACATTACCGTCAACTCATCAGGACTGCAGTACTTTGCCAAACCACTGACAACCTGCCTCAATTTGGCCTCCCCAATATCTATCTCCTCAACTAGCAAACTGTCATTTAAGTTCATTGATATTAATATTTATCTAAACAGGTGTCAAACATATCAAACTGGGTATCAATTCTGTTGCTGTCAGTTTAACATTCTGTTCAATTATAAAAGGTTTTTCAGGTAAGTTTGCCAAAGAACCTATCTGCAGATGGATGCTTCCATGCTTTGCGAATTACTCCAACTTGAATATTAAGCAAACTGACACTAACTTCATTGTCTTGCCCAGCCACTTCTTTGTTAGCAGGTGTCTTGGCTTTAGTAGGTTCTTTGTCTACTGCTGACTTTCCCTTAATGTTATAAAAATAGATGAAATGATATGTAAAGCCAGAGGGAACCAACTACGCACTAAGATGCAATTAACAAAGGACAAAGAGTTTGTAACAAAAAGTGGCATTAGTAACACTCAATCTTCTCTAGTAACATTTATCGGATTCTATCCATATAAATATCAACCTCAAGGGAAATTCATATCATGAATGGAAGAAGTTACCATTTACCAGCATTTCCAACCTTCTACATCAAGTTTAAATCAATTTATTGCTCTTACTTTCTTACTTTGTTAGTTTTTTTTTTTATTATTATTGTTGTCAGAATTTGACTAACTTGATCAATTTTCAAATTTAGGAAATAACAAATGATTATATATTATTACATATGGACCAACATGGATGTATATATGAAATTGATCTACTGAACATGTACAACTACAACACTGAATAACCTACAATTTTTTCTCCAGATAAGGCCTTTTATCATTATCATAAATCATAACGCCTCATGCTGTTATATCTCATTATCTAGGTTGTCATCCTGAGGAGCCGTTGTGAAAAAGAAAGAGAATGTCTTACCTCAGTTTTGTTTTTATCCTTGCTTATGTCCGCTTCTGACTTGTTTACATTCTTTATGCTTTGCTCAGTCTTGTTTGATTTTGAATCAGCTTCCACAACTCCAATAGGTTTTGTTACCTGCAAAATAAAATAAAACAAGAAACTGAAAAAACTCAGCACCTCTAAAACTTCACAAATCTCCATATGCATCTCTTAGTGTGCATAATAGAACTTCTGAAGACATGTCGACAAGCGCATACACAATGTTCATTCTAAATGGCTTTCACAATTCTTAAATGATACTCTCATTCTCCTATAAAGCAAAGGCCATTAAGTTAAAGTGGAGATTGCAGATGTTCTATTCACACTGTTTCAGCTTTTTATAGCAGTAGACAGTAGCATTTGCAAACCAAAAGTCAAAGACTAAACTTCAGGGACTTAGCACCAAGTCAGATTAAATCAATATATAACAAATCTAGAACTTCATACAAGTGCTCCTCCTAGGTTTCCGTATTATAATGAACATAAGAATATTCTTTTAAAGGTTAAATTTCATTGAGTCCCCCAAAAATATGTGATTTTTCATTTTAGTCCATGAAAAAAGAAAGAAAGATTCAACTGGTCTTCCAAAATGTTTTATTTCAATTGGGACCAAAAGAACCCAAAACTAAGTCAAGTCCTAGATGGAGATTGACCGCCGCGTCAGCAAATTGTTAGACTATGCTGACACTAGCACATCAGCACCACGAAAATTCTTCATGAATAGGACCCAATTAAATTATAAGATACTTTTAAGGAATATTTTGAAGGACCTAGAGTGTAGCTTAACATATTTTTATTTTAGCAAATTGATATTTAGTACTTTAATGAATCCTAGCAATCTAAAACAACAAATGAAAAAGCAACATTAAATAATAAATACATAGCATGAAATTTAACTTATTTTAATCTTAACTGTATTTTATAAAAATGTTAACATATCAATGCCTAAAATGACTACAGTTGAATACCTTGGGACTTACCTTTGTTAAGTCTATGAAGAAAACATCAAGAATAAGAACTAATAAGGGTATGATGTCTCACCGGAGGATCAAATTCAGACTTCTCCAACAATATTTTCTCAAATAAACCTTCAAATTCATGCTTGTGCTGATGAAAGAACAACAAACAGTCAGAAAAATTAATAAATGGTTTTCCTACAAAGGTGAAAGCAAAATTCAAATAAATGTATTTTTTTAATGCAAACTTAAAATAGCTAGACAACAGCGCACCAATTCAGAGGATATAATAAATACATGTTAAATGACTTCTTGGATATTTACTTAACAGGGAGATCTACATAAAGTTTCAATTGTTAAGAAATGAGCTTAGACCTGATGTAAGAATCTCAACCAATTAGAACAGCAGCCTTCAGGTCCTAGGGACTAACCTTCCCTCAGAAACAAAGATGGAAGGGTAAAAATGCAAACACTGCAATTTGTACACTAGAGAAGGCATCACCTCAGTACAAATATGAAGTTACCCAATTATCAGTGTTGAGAAATATAGTCCCACATTGGTTGTATGGGCAACTAATGTGAGGTTTATAAGATCTTGGGCACTCCCACCCTTAGAGCTAGCTTTTGGGGTGGTGTATCCCAAGGTTCTTTACATGGTATCAGAGCTTGAAGTTCGATCCTCACCGCCCTCCACTTTAAAGTGGAAGCACAAAAAGGTAAACCAAAGATTGGGCCTGTTGCATAATCCACGCTTCAAGCCAAGAGGGCTCTTGCGTGAGGGGGCGTGTTGAGAAATATAGTCCCACATTGGTTGTATGGGCAACTAATGTGAGGTTTATAAGACCTTGGTGGTGTATCCCAAGGTTTTTACAATATGTTAATCACAGTTTTTCCCAATTTATACGAAATAACGGTATGATTCATGAACTTACTTGTGTTGACACCCCTCAACAGAATGGGGTTGCTGAAAGAAAAAATCGTCACCTTCTTGAAGTGGCTCGTGCATTAATGTTTCAGACACATGTACCCAAATACTATTGGGGAGATGCTATTCTTACTGCAGCATTCTTGATCAACCGTTTACCCACTCGGGTCCTTGACCATGTAAGTCCTATTCACTCTATAACTTCTTTTTTCCCTTCTATTCCAACTATGAGTCTTCCTCCACGAGTGTTTGGGTGTGTTGCTTTTGTTCATGTTCATAAACATCATCGCAGTAAGTTGGACCCTAGGGCTATTAAATGTGTTTTTCTTGGTTATGTTCCTGATAAGAAGGGCTACAAGTGTTATCACCCTGGTAGTAGGAAATTTTTTGTTTCTATGGATGTGACATTTCAGGAATCTGAGTCCTTTTTTCAAGGTCCTCATCTTCAGGGGGAGAATCCTTCACCTCCCTTCTTTGAGTCTTCAGTGTCTACTCATTTACCTGTGTCAGTGTATCCTCCTCTTGTTCCTGTTCCTCCTGTGTCTAATCCTCCTGTGAGTGATCCTCCTGTGTCTGATCCTCCTGTGACTGATCCTCCTGTGACTGATACATCAAGTACACCAGAGATACGGAAGATTATGACACCTGAGTTGGTATATCAAAGAAGGAAACAACCCAAATTGCCTCAGCAGCAACCTCAATCGTCTGAACCACTGGTAAGTCCTGAATCTCATATTTCTGATCATGATGTTAATACTTCTGATGACTTACTCATTGCTCTTAGAAAAGGAAAAAGATCTTGTCCCAAGAAATCTTGTTCCTCTTGTCCTTCTTGTACTCAATACCCTATCTCCCATTTTGTTTCCTCTGCTAATCTTTCTGTGCAGCACAAAAGCTTTGTTTCAGCACTAGACTCTATTGCAATCCCAAAATCAGTACATGAAGCCTTGAAAGATGGGAATTGGGCTCAAGCCATGCAAGAGAAGATGAATGCGTTGGAGAAAAATAAAACATGGGAGGTTATTGATAGACCTAATGGAAAGAAAGCAGTAGGGTGCAGATGGGTTTATGCCCTGAAATATAATTCTGATGGAACTCTTGAGAGATACAAGGCTCGATTAGTTGCCAAAGGTTACTCTCAAACCTATGACATTGATTATGAAGAAACATTTGCTCCAGTTGCAAAGATGAATACGGTGAGAGTCTTGTTATCCCTTGCTGCCCATTACAATTGGGATATAAATCAATTTGATGTGAAGAATGCTTTCCTCAATGGTGAGTTAGAAGAAGAAGTCTACATGGAAATCCCGCCTGGTTTTGATTATGTGAAGGGAGAAAATAAAGTTTGTAGATTAAAAAAGGCCTTGTATGGATTGAAGCAGTCACCTCGTGCCTGGTTTGGAAAGTTTACTAAGGTTATGATGACCTTAGGATACAGACAGAGTCAAGGAGATCACACTCTTTTTTTCAAGCACTCCCAAAATGGGAAGCTTACTGTGCTCCTTGTATATGTTGATGATATTATTATCACAGGTGATGATTTTGTGGAGAGACAGATTCTGCAAACACGGTTTGCCTCTGAGTTTGAAGTCAAAGACCTTGGGAAACTGAGATATTTCCTAGGGATAGAAGTAGCTCATTCGAGCAAAGGAATTTTTATCAGCCAGAGGAAATATGTTCTTAATCTTCTCAAAGAAGCAAGAAAGCTCGGGTGTAAACCCTCTAATACACCTATTGAGCAGAATCACAAGATAGGCTATGAAGAAGAAAGTCCTCCAGTTGATAAAGGACAATATCAACGCCTAGTTGGGAAATTGATATATCTGCTGGCTCATACTAAACCAGACCTAGTTTATGCTGTTAGTGTTGTCAGTCAGTTTATGCACGATCCAAAGGAGAAACACATGCGGGTAGTAGAGAGAATTCTTCAGTATCTTAAAGCTACTCCTGGTAAAGGATTGTTATTCTGACGTGATGGCAATCTCTCTTTAGAAGTCTACACTGATGCTGATTATGCTGGATCCGTGACTGACCGTCGATCTACCACTGGTTATTGCATGTTTCTCTGTGGTAACTTAGTGACATGGAGAAGTAAGAAACAAGATGTGGTTGCCAGATCAAGTGCAGAAGCTGAATTTCGAGCTATGGCTCAAGACATTTGTGAGTTACTGTGGCTGAAAATTGTACTTGATGATCTCAAAATAAAATGTGAGGGACCTATGAAGCTGCTATGTGACAATAAGTCCGTTATTTGTATAGCTCATAATCCGGTTCAACATGATCGGACTAAACGTATTGAGGTCGACCGCCATTTCATCAAAGAGAAACTTGATAGCGGGTTGATTACCACTCCATACATTCCCACTGGGCGTCAATTGGCTGATCTATTAACAAAAGGACTTCCTCCAGACAGATTTCAAGAACTTACTAGCAAGCTCGGAATGATAAATATCTATTCCTCAGCTTGAGGGGGAGTGTTGTAAATATTGGTTATTTTATTATTATTATTTATTGTATTGGGTCAAGCTCATTAGGTCAAGTATTAGGTCAAATATTAGGGTTTTCATTCTTTATAAATAGAGACCCCTTTGTACAGATTATATATACACAATTTAATAATATATCAGAATACCCTTTTTCAAGTATCAGATTATCTTACCTTATACCCAGCAAAACTCTAGGCACAAATGTTTAGATGGACTTAGGTTCGTACATATGGCGGCCATTGTTGAATTAAATATGTAAATTAAGATTAAACAGAATCTTTCACCTTTTACTATTAAATCCCAAGAAGGCATCATCCAGTTCTTACTATCAAGGTCCAGTAATATACTTCCTGTACTAATTGATGAGATAATTAGCTTTTGATCTTTGCCTTTTGTTGCAAAAAATGAAAAGATAAAAATAAAACAAACAGCCTTCGTCTAAACCAACTGCAACATATTTACTACAATTCACAGATTCTCTAGATGCCTAAAATTTACAGTGGAAGTAGCACCAATCACCAGAAAATATTGTGCATGACTTGGTGGCAATGTAATGTAATCTCTTACACATAAAAACCAATGAACATAAGCCCACATAAGGTGTAGCATTACCTGGATGTAATCGATCCATCTCAATACATGTGGCAGTTTTTCCTTGTCTGTATCTGAAAGGTTGATCTGGTAAAGCAACCAAAGAAATTTGTTATAACTTAATAGTTTAATGTTTGTTCAACTATAAGCGAAGCTAGGCTTTCTTGTAGTATTTTATACTTTCTTGTATCAATTGTAGCTAATCCTTTTCCTTTGTATCTGTTAATTTGTTATTTTTCTGTTTAGCTTAGCTGGCTAGTTAGTTAGTTTTGCTGACTCATAATTGAGTCAGCCTCAGCTCTATATATAGAGCTCATTCCCTCTCTTTTGTATCGATTCAGATTTCATATTCACAGAATAATAAACACGACTCTTCAGATTTCTCTCTCTCTCGATTTTCCCTCTCACTTTCTTGGTTTTTACTTCAATGGTGGAAATCTAATATCAACTCACCATTTAGATTTATTTTGTTCTGTTATTAAATTTATATCAGCACCTTCTCTTTGGAAAAAAGGAAGCTTCAGATAATATTAATCTAACAAATTGCATCCTCGACACAAATCAAAAGTCTTACAGACATTGATATATGTCAGATGCACAACCTCACAAAACAAGAAAGAGAGAGTCATTAAAGACAAAAAAAAAAAAAAAAAAACTCCTGTCTGACCAAATATTTTAGTGCAGGGGGATGATGGGAAGGCAGTTCTCTATTCTGAAAGCATACATAGTATGATGAATATGACAATGTGCATACCAGGGAAGAATGAGTCACTGAAAACACTATAACATCAGCTTCAGAGGGTTTCAATCCATTGCCCAGGAGCACAGACTTTCCAGACAGTTCATCATTTAATTTCTTGAGATCCTCAAAGCATGCTTCAAGGGCCGCTACAGGGAAAGCTTCTGCAAATGCTACCCACTTCAACACCTAAATATGATGAATATACAAGAATAATTAATAGAAAAGGTGCAAAACATACAAGTTCTGGGGAGCATTATCAATTTTGTTATGAAACATTCAATTTAGCTTCCAACGTTAGCATTTTATATTCATGCACAAGACCCATAACCAATTTCTGATGGATCAAGGGCTTCACCGCATGCACAAGTATACTAATGATATTAACGGCCTAATCAATACATGAAATGGTTATGCCAAATAAAGTGAAATCCGATTACCTCATCACAGTGATTAACCTCATGTCCAGATGCCGCTGTGATGTTTAAGTAAAGACTCTTAACATCGCTCTCTAAACTATCAGCAGGAATAACACTCTGCAAGCAAAGATAGAGAAGGAAAATTTGCATGAGATATACTTATCACATTGAAGTGGAGAACTCAGCTAATGTTTTTAATAACTATCTAGTTTTCTAGTTGGATGTTTTAATAACGAAAAAACTGTTCTAGTGTTTCAGAAATGATGTTGTGACTCAAGTTTATACTTAAGAAGTGGAAATATGGCCTCAAAGATAATATAAACCAATGATACTGCAGAGTAGCATGTACAAGCAACGCAACCCCAAACCAGTTGAGTGGCATTGATGCCATAACCATAAAATTGTTCTACCCAACGAATCAAACCCCACATCGATTTTGAAGTGATCAATGAAAATGTGTATGGCAAATTGGAAAGAAAAGAATGGGGCATAGCATTCACTTACAGGATCCAAAGAAAGGTGCTTGCAGAGAGCCAAAACCACCAATTTCTTTCTGCTATCATTGGCAGCCATTTCTGATTAGTGATAAATGATGATTTGGTGCTGCTACTATTATCCTTTCAACTTCAAACTCTCTCTCTTTACGCACTACAATCTTCCTATGTTACACTTTGCAGGGTTTAGGTTTATGTTCCTGTCTGATTTCTCTGTCATGTTGTTCTCAGCTTTGGTTTGGTGTGAAAAACGGTGTCGTATTAAAATCGTATAGGTTTCAGTAGTGGGCCTGCTTAGTTTGGTTAGTGGACCCAATAACTAATTGCATGGGCCGAAGAAGACTCGTTACATATCCCTTCAACAAACAGCACAAAAAACCAAAAAAAAAAAAACTGACACAATATATGTGCGCCTGTACCAATAAAATTACCTACCTGTTAATGCGTAAAAGTAGGAGTATTCATCAACCGATTCAAACTGATTAAAATCGTGGTGACCGAATCGAAAAATCGATAACCGAATAAATTGAAAATCGAAAAATCGAAAAACCGAAAAAAATCGTAAATTTTAATTGGATTGGATCGATTTTTGAATTGGTTAATGAAAACCGATCAAATTCAAACCGATCAAATGAATTAATTCTCCTTTACCTACTTGGGTCTTTCTCCAATCATAGCTCAAAAATTTCTAAACCCAAGACCCATTAACTCATCAACTAAATCCAAGAAAAAACCTAGTCACATCTCAATCTGTGTAGAACTTCATTTCTCATTGCCAAAAAAAATAATTATATTATCGTTTAATGATGCTTTTGTATTTCAAAAAAAAATTACAAAGCCAATATATACAAAAGATGTTATTTGCACAATAATCATGAAATAAATTTTAGGATTTTCAAAAAACAGAAAACCGATCCAATCTAAACCGGAAAAAAAATGGATTGGATTGGATCGAATTTGAAAAAAAATCCAAACCGAATGGATGATTACATAATCAAACCGAAGGAATTGGATCAGATGATTTTTTCTTCTAAAATCGATCAAATCTAGATCACGAACACCCCTACCTAAAAGTTTAGATTATGTTAAATAACTGATCTGTTTAACTAAGCATACATACACATATATGGATTAATATTTTATCTTCTATATACATAAAAATATGTAGAATCCAAGTGAAAATATATGAGAAGAAGAAAAAAAAAATGAAACATGAGCTCAGTGGCGGAGCCACGTTGGTGCCAGCAGGTGCCTTGACACTAGCTAATTTACTCACGTTTCTTTAGCTACGTTTAAAACGTAGCAAATCATGTTTCAAGTTTTTTGTAAACTAGTCACGTTTTGGTCGTAGCTATATAACCGTTGCACCAGCTGAATTTTTTGGCACTGGCTTAAATGTCTTGCTGGCTCCGCCACTGCATGAGCTCCACATATTTTTATATGTATGTAGGAGATAAAATAAAACATCATTCCTATATATATCATGGTATCCCGTAGACTCTATAACTATGAAATGAAAATCATATATTCAAGTTAGCCAACCAGCTCAACTCTTCATATAAAATGGGAATAAACTTTCCAAAATTCATAACAAGTATTGCTAACATGTAACAAAGATGTCAAAATGTACCATGTCCATGTAAGTCGTTCACAATGAGTTAAAGGCTAAGTTAGTTAAAACATTTAAAAAATTATTTAACTCAACTACTAGACCTATCAAAATTATTGAATTAAACAGATCGATTCGAAAAAATAGATAAAACTAATTAAAATAAACTAAAATTATAAAAATGATCATGAAATATAAGTTGTAAAATGTACAAAACCATTTAATAGTAAGATATGTCATAATTCATCACTCATAAACACTAACCTTGCTGACAATTCGTAAATCCAAATTCAACAACACTAAATAACAAGAACGAACAACAATAAAATCAAAGCTTTAAAATTAGACTTATGGGCCAATTGACCCAGCCCCACTTAGGCTTTTCTACGAGCCCGTAGCATTGAGCAACTTCTGCTTGAGCAACTAGTAGTTAGAAGATAACCGATTAAATATTTTAAACTATATTTACTTATATCAAATTAAAAAAAATGTTTATTGCCATAAAATGGCGAGAAACAATATGGTGATTAATGGAAAATAGGTTTAGTCATGGTCGTGGATGAGAAAGATGTAAATTTATTATTACATCTTTTTTTTTTAATAATTCCTGACATGATTTTTAATATAAATTACTTTTTTTTTTAGAGATAGATTATAGTTACCATTACTTTTTTTGTTGTACTAATTTAGTTATTGTTGAATTAAAATCAAATTAATGACTCTCACTTGATGTTATTTTATAATTGTTATTTTGATTTTAATTTAACGATAATAAGATTAGTGGTAAAAAAATGGTAATTATAATCTCATTTATTTTATTATTATTTGTATGGAATTTTTTAGAGAACGAATCAACAGTAATTCAAATATGGCACACATAAATAAATAAATAATTATAAGCGGGTGCTTTTTTTTTTTTTCCCTTAAAGGGACCACACATATATCATACGTATAATAAACAAACACGTAGATTTGTCGCCACCTATATGGAAGTACAGTAGTAACTATCAACCTCAATGGCTGATTATTGTGATTAACATTTGATATCTTCAATTCCGTTTTGCTTATGTTATTTTCAACCTTACAAGTTTATCTTTTTCTTTTTTAACATCATAAGTTAAAACACTTAGTAAGAGAGGGAAAAAAACCATGAAAAAAAAATCAAACATTTAACATCACATTATACTTACATCATAAAGAATTAATCAAAAGCGAGTGCCAATTGACATGCCGTTTCCACTGTCCATATTTTTTAATAAAAAAGTAAAACGATATAAAAAATAAAAATAAAAATGACCTATATAAGCATCTAGAGCTGTTCATGAAAGAAAGAAATTGTGCTCCTAAGTAAAGCAAAAGGCAAACTATCGAAATAACCAAACAGTGAAAAGTAAAACGGTCGTTCTTTTGATAATGATAGATATATTAGGAGCTAAGATTGACGAGAAATTGCATTGCTGTAAAGCCTGCAAGTGCAAGGATTGACCAATACACTAAAAACGCAAAAGCTGTGAGATTCTCTTGCACTTTGATTTTGGAAGTCGCAAAAATGCTTTTCTATTTAAAGGGCCCAAACGGCACAATGTTTTTGGCGTTTACTGCTTGGCCCTTTCATGATCATCTTTCTTGCATTGACATTCTTCGAATTTCGTCTCCCTCCACCTTTATTACCCTTTCACATTAGACATTAACTACTTTGTTCCTCCAATTAATTATTCCAACCAACCAAACTCTTTTCATTCAATTGTTACTTATAAGTTGGTTTGGTTTGGTTACTTGTTATTATCAATTAAAATTAATGCGGTCTTACACATGTTTAACTCTGTACTTGAACATCAATTTTAGTTCTAAATTGTTTTATTTACCGATCTAGTTGTGATTGCCTAGTATAATATAACAGCATCCAACACACTTACAAAAATATAGGCGTGCAATATGAAATTAAAGAGCACATGATGGGAACCTGCACACCCATGGCAGCAGCAATTGAACAAAAATAGATGAAAATATGGAATTCATTTGAGTGTCTTATTCTGTTGGTTGCAGAATAAGATCCAGTGGGATTGAGATAACAACAGTGCCACAAAATAGTGGCAGAGCGAGCATGTAAATACAAAGAAAAGGGTGTTACTGCTGCCTCTAATTTCTAAATGGAACTCACGGGTTTCTTCTCATGGTCTCTTGTCCCTTCACATCCAAAAGACTGCCCTGCCTATAAGGTTCTGCACAGTCAAAACCAAATTTAGGTTGGACCCATCAAACAATGTGTTTAGACTCCGCTTGAATATTAGATTAAATTCATAAAAGTTTCATAAGCCAAACCTATGTATCTCTAATCAGAGGATTTTCTTAAACAAATTAAAGTCTAAGAAAATCAGACTTCTCATAATCATATTTAAATGTGGTGTTGTCAAACCAAATATAAAAATAGGGTTTTTGTTTACAAATTTTTACAAACTACATTAAGTATGACCGGTCATACTTCAATCAAAAGTGTATGACCGGTCATACTTAGTGTAATTTGTAAAAAAATATTGTAAATGGATCCTTCCCCGTAAAAATATATTGGATGACTTTTTTTTTCTGTTTGATTGGGCAATTTTACTGACATAGTTGTAAGATTAATCACTCAAAAGTTGAAAATGGTGATTAAATTAAATCCTTTTTAGACTTACAATTTTAATATTAAGATCTCTAACATTATAATAAAATTCACTTAATGTACCAAAAAAAAAAAAAATCACTTATAGAGTCACAATCCACTGCGATCAATTATTATTAGCTAAGAATTATATTGGATGAATTTCATACCTATATAAATTGAAGTCGTAAATGTTTACAAAACTGTTTTTTCACCCAATTTTTTTCTTTTCTTTTCTTGCGAAACTGCCTTTATTATAGAGGTTGGTTTTTTTTTTTTTTGGTGAAAGAGGTTGGTTTTAAAGAACTAGTAATGTTACATTGTTACTGCCACTATTTTGTGAGTAGTGTCAAAATATGTTGATGCTTGGGCCAATCCGCAAATCTCTATATTTAGTCATAATTTATTAGATTTTTTCGTGGTAAGAAATTTTTTTAGCCCTAATCTCCCCCCAAAACCCGATAATTTAACGGGCTGGATTAAGACTTATTCACGGGTCAAGTTTTTCTTTCAACAAAAAAATTATTATTCAAAATATATAAATTTAAATATTTATAAGGGTTTCATATTTCTATTTTTGTTCTAGAATAAATTTCTTTGTCATACTCACACAAAAGTGAGTGAGTTCCATTCTAAAAAAAAAAAAAGAGAAAAGATTAGTGTGATATACTTACTTTTATGTGAGTGTGGCAGAAAAAAAAAAATTCTGCAGCAAAAGCAAAAATATTTTCCCCTATTAATAAATATAAAACAAATTAAAACATACTATATACATGGTGTACCTTGGTAGTTTTGGGGATAATAATAAGTAAAAAGGTTTTTATAACGCGTTAGTTTGGAGAAAATAAATAGTTTAACTTTCAAATATATAGCATGTAACATCCCTTGCTACAAACGTTTATAAGGAATATTACATGATTTCTTTTATTTACATTTATATTTACGTTTCCACATAGTCAGTGAGAAATAAGATGGAAAGGAATTGATGTTATTAATTAATACACATTGATGATAATAGCAGTAACGAAAATTATATAAACATCTACCAACATTACTTTATAGATAATGTTACGTCAGACACAAAAAGGAGTTATTTTACATAGGTCCTACAGTCTACTAAATATTACATCACTTCAGTTTATATTTTACATCACATAATTATACAATACAAAAGTCTTATCCTAATCTAGCCTATAGGTGTAAGTCTCCACACTATCAGCATAATATCGAAATGGCTCCTTGATTTCCTACTACAATATAATACTCCATGCGGTCCTCGTAAGAGTAAATATTGATACTCCATCCTTCTCCTGCTAAGCTTAGACTAGGTATTATGTTTTTCTGGAAAGGTTAGCATAAAAATAAACACACGTGAGATAAATCTCGGTAATATTGAGGTTTTCTAACTATAACCAATTCTAGCCGTAATAACAAAAAATACTATTATCTCAGATAATTTAATAAAATGAAATAATATAATAAATAATACATTGTGTAATATTTAACTGAAGCTAAATAATTTTCCAACTTTGTGGTCATCTGCTTATGGAAGATTTATTGTGGAGGAGCTCAAACCACGATAAGGCGTCCCTTACTCTATAATCGTCTGAACCCAAACTCTGTGGTTCAATTCATAACAGTCTTCATCAGTTAAATATACACATTCTCTTCATGATTATTTGGTACCAATTAATTACTCCACTATGTAATCAGTAGGTGAAAAGAAATAAAATTAAAAAGGAAACCAATATACTGCAAAAGAATAAAATCAAAGAATAAACTTAAACAGAAGAATATATAAAGAAAAGAGTTTGGTAAGATGACAAAGGTATTAAACTTAAACATCGTTTTCCCAAAATGACTGAAAAGAATACGAGAGAATATTTTTAAACTTCTCAATATTACATTCTGCTTCGTTACTGCCTCGTCGTTTTCCTTCTTTCTTTTTCTGTTGATTTCTCTTTCTCTCTCTCTTTTTCTCTCTTTTCGCTGGTCTCTCTCTTTTTTTCTTTTTATCCTTGTTCTCTCTTTCTTCTTCGACGTGTATATATATATATATATATATATATATATATATATATATATATATTTAAGAGACTGTTTACATTCTAGTTAGATTCGAACGAACTAGTTAAATCGTAACTAGGTAATGATTGCTAATAACTATCCACGTTATCAGTTTCTAGAAAAATTTCGTAAGCCGTCTTCAGGTGCCTCCACGTTTACATAATACGTTTTATTTAGTTTCTGTAATATATTTATACATATTCTTATTTTTATCAATTATTATATTATTATTACTATTATTTATTTTATTATTAATATATTATATATTATATACATTTATCTTAATTTTTAATTACTTATTTCTTTTTATTATTATTATTATCATCATCATTATTATTATTTTACATATACGTAAACATATATATATTTACGTTTACGCGCTTCGCGTAAAATTGACGCGAATGGCGCCACTATTAGGCGCCACTTTGGAGCAAAAGACGCCATTTTGGCGCTACTAGCGTCGCTTTCTATTTTTTTTTCTTTGGCACCACAATTGGCGCGATTAGCGCCAATGTTGGCGCTAATGGCGTCAATTTTTATTATTATTATTATTATTTTATTTTTTTGAATATTACGTAGCATACTAAGAATAATTATTCAACAGTGATATTAAGATCATTTTTCATCGCTCCTTTTGATTTTTCATTGGAATTGCTATCAGGAATGGTGTTGTTTTGACTCCTGCTAAGATCATTTTATGCATCCTTTAACAATGAAACTTAGCAAAGATAATAAAATTAAATTTTCACTTATATTAAAATTTTGTTTACGTTTTCACTTGTATATTTGTGTAAAAATATTATTTTATTATAAAAATTTGAGTAAATACCCTTTTTCGTCCCTGACAAATTCTACGAAGTCTTTTTTGGTCCTCAGCAATTAAAAAGGGACATTGTGGTCCCTGAAATTGTAAAAAACAAGCCACGTTAGTCCTTCTGTTAGTGGGGCTCTAACGTCGTTACAAACGGTGCTGATGTGTACTGTTAAGTTGCTGACTCACCATGGAAAAAGCCACATGGACAAAAAAAACGACGTCGTTTGATAGCTTTTCACTTTTTTTTTTCCTTCTTCTTCTCCTCTCTCCAATACGGTTCAGGGACCACCCATGTTCTGATATCCATTGTTCATGGCTTGAACACCATTCTTGTTTCCTCCACCTCCACCATTTCTAGCCTGTAGTGCCCCACCTCCATTTTTGCCACCATTGTTTTTGTTACCTCCACCCTGATTCTGAATGTTTCCTCCTCCTCCTCCACCTCCACCTCCACCTTCTTTTTTTTTCCTCCATTGCCATTCACTTGCACATGCACAGGTACTCCACGTTCAAACCTTTTTCAAGAATTGAGGAGACAACAACTCATCAAGGAGTGCCCCATCCTTTCTCATATTGAGCCAAAACAGATCAAAGTTTGGTTTCAAAATTGCAGGTAAAGTGTTGAATCATGCAAGGTTTCACACCTCAGGTGTCAAAATCCATTTTTTCTTCTTCTTCTTTCTTAAAAATTTCCTTCACCTTTTAGCTACTTTTATTTTTATCCCAATGAAAGAAAGAAACTTTTTGTTTGTTTTAATCTCTAGTTTTATTCACACTCCCTCTTCTCTTCCTGTCCGTTCCTTATCGATGAATCGTTTATAAAGTATATCTTGTTTCCAACTTTTTACCTAGGGAGAAACAAATTTTTGGCCTGATGAACATTAATAACTCATCCTATTTTGCTAAGTCTGGCCTGGGAAAAGTAGATGGGGAACAATGCTTTTCTTTTGGTTAACAATCTTGAGTCTAGACGTGTTGGTTTGTAACCCTTTTTGTATTTTGTTGTTGTGTTTCATTGTAAAGTGTATTTGTTCATCCTTAAGTGGTTGAAGAACAGAATGAGTAGTTTATATCATGTTGTTTATAGTGGTAAATGCAGTTTCTGCACACAAACTTCAAAGTTATTTCCTTTGTTTTTTTTCTTACTAGATGTAGCATTAATAGGAAATAATGATTTGTTGAGAGTTTGCATTGAAGGCACTATATAATTTGCTTCTAAACATATAGCATTGATTTAACAGAGAAGGGGCTGGAGATTGCAGTTCATGTGTGGGTGTTATGCTGGAACTTGCTCGTGGAATTTCTCAGTGGGCTCATGGATTGAAGAAAGCTGTTATATTCTTATTTAATACTGGCGAGGAAGAGGGTCTTAATGGTGCTCATAGCTTCATAACCCAGGTATGGAAATATTTGTTAATGCATCCTTAAATTAATTAATTAGTTTTCTTGCTTGTTTCTCAGCTGGTTTGAAGATGTAATATTTTTTCACTGCTTATAAGACTGATGTTGGGATTCGAAGAAATATAAATTATAAATATTTAAGGGATAAATCTATTAGAAAGAAGTTCACGGACTACATCTCAATTTTCAATTTGAACCCTTCCTCCATTGGAGTACCTGTGCCTGTGCAAGTGAATGGCCATGGAGGAAAAAAAAAGAGGTGGAGGTGGAGGTGAAGGAGGAGGAGGAAACATTCAGAATCAAGGTGGAGGTAACAAAAACAATGGTGGCAAAAATGGAGGTGGGGCACCACAGGCTAGAAATGGTGGAGGTGGGGGAAACAAGAGTGGTGTTCAAGCCATGAACAATAGATATCAGAACATGGGTGGTCCCTGAACCGTATTGGAGAGAGGAGAAGAAGAAGGAAAAAAAAGTGAAAAGCTATCAAACGACGTCGTTTTTTGTCCAGGTGGCTTTTTCCACGGTGAGTCAGCAACTTAACGGTACACATCAGCACCGTTAGTAACGATGCTAGAGCCCCACTAACAGAAGGACTAACGTGGCTTGTTTTTTACAATTTCAGGGACCACGATGTCCCTTTTTAATTTCTGAGGACCAAAAAGGACTTCGTAGAATTTGTCAGGGACGAAAAATGGTATTTACTCTAAAAATTTAAATGATGAAAAATTTATATTTTGTACAGTATATTTTAT
This sequence comes from Gastrolobium bilobum, assembly GCF_033153095.1. Classification (NCBI taxonomy): domain Eukaryota; kingdom Viridiplantae; phylum Streptophyta; class Magnoliopsida; order Fabales; family Fabaceae; genus Gastrolobium; species Gastrolobium bilobum. The sequence goes on along the minus strand of NW_026896767.1, from coordinate 42,933 downwards.
GAAAATATTAAATATTTATTTGTTAAAATAATTCTAAATATATTGAACATGATAAAAGAATAAAAATAAAATTGAAATTATAATTTTGAATGACCCACGAATTAGCCCTACCAATAGACTTTTGGCCTTGTGGATCTTTGTTTTTCTGGGTCATTTGACCCTAACTCTCACAAACTAGAACTTAATGGGACAAATTGACCCATTATAAGCTCCCACCTCACACTTCTAAATTGGCCCTTGGGTCACTACACATTTTGTGGAAGGGGAGAAGCTAGGTGAGCTTAGGTCCACAACACACGCGCGCGCGCCGCTGTTGCTGTCCGTCCGGCCGACTCGGCTCGGTTCGGTTCGGTTTGTACGTGTGTGTTAAATAAAAATAATTTTTTATTAAATAATTATTTAATTTTTTGTCTAAAATACCCCTGTGACTATCCGTTGCTTCCCTCCAATTTTTTCCATAACCAAACATTTCTACCCGCCAGTTTTTTTGAGCATTTTGAACCGAACTGGTCATCAGTTGTACCTGTTCACCGAACCGGTCACCGGTCATTCCCGTTCGCAGCCATCAGACACTGCGGTTCACCGGCGGCGGCGGTTCATCGTGACCGATCAGTATCTATAAATGGACCCTGACTCCCTAAGAAAAATTATTCGATTTTTACACTGAAACTCTGCTGGATTTTTTCCTCCCGATTTGCATGCTTCTTTCTGTTTTCCGGTGTACCTTCCTTTGGCAATTTGTTGTGTTCCGTTCGGGTTGTTGACTGGTAGTGCCACCACTCCTCAGACGAAATCCGTTATATCTTAGGAGACACTTGTCCATCAACTTTTGGCATCAGTGAGGGGGCAAATTGTCTTAAGGAGACACATTCTGTGGGCTCAGATTTAATCCATTATTCTGCATACATTCATCACTCTGTCTCATTATCTGACACCTATAAGTCTGTTCTAATTTTACTGTTGCACTGTAATTCTAATCATTAATCTCTTTTGTTCTATACATGGATTCAAATCTCGCAGTGATATAATATCATCCACTGTCTTCAAATAACAGGTTATGCCTTAATTAAGGTGTCTCATGGTTATGATTGCAATGACATGTGAGAGGATTTTATTAATCATTTGGCCAATTCTTATATTTTGCATGTACTTTTTGTTAAGAAAAATATATTTCGTAATCAAATTTATGATAAGTAGGTCTGGTCGAGTGGATTGGATCGATCAAGTAAACACAATTGGTATGACTCAACCTTTTAGCTTGACTCGGTATTCTAGTATGGTCCGTTATATAATGACTAACAATGTGTGATTAGGCATAATTACACTTTTAAAGATCATAAACATATTAATGGCACGAATCTAAACTAAAAAACGCAACTCATATATAGTAAAACCGAGATAAGGCGAAGAATCCTACATGTAACAAGATAATTTTAGGCTTTAGCATACACTATCTTCTAAAAACAAAGTACTGACTTAAACATTAATGTGCCATTACAAGTACGAACTCCTTACCGTTTGCCGCTGGAGTGCTTGAAACAGCAACCATATAATACCTTCGGCCTAATATCCAAATTGAAGTTATTTAGTATTTTGAGTCTTGGACTAAACAATGTTACAGGCAGTTTTCATTTGTGAGGGTGTTCCGTTAGTAAGGAAAAAAAACTAAAGAAGACATGGACATAAACATTTACACACTGACGGAGTTCAAGTTAATTTGAGTTGTCTTGACCCAACGGTTAATTAATGAGTAATCAGATTGATTGCATTTTATTTTCATCTCGATTTAATCCTATACATATTTACTTATGTGTAAGCTAATCAAAAAATTTACAAACATAAGGTTATTGTAGACTTTTCTATAGATAATTTTTTTACCCCATTTATGACATGATGATACCTAATGAAAATCGAAAGGTGGTCTTTTTCTACTCATTTAATTTGTGCGTATACATTAAAGAATGAAACCTAACTTTATTTGCTTTGTAATGATGAAGTTTCACTACTATATTTATTATTCACTTTCGTTTCCTTTTCCTCTTAGTGATCTGAATCTCTTCATTTTCTTTTCTACAAAGCAAGCCTCTTATTTTGTACGTTGTGTCTGTAGACGATATAACGACATTGCTCTTGCAAAAAAATTGTCATTCGTTGGGACAAGCTTCATTATTATTTTGGGGCTAACTTACGGACGGTGCATGAACTAATCATAACACCCTTGAATCAAGTTCGCCTTGAAAATAAAATTGATAATGACAATCTAATTTTCTTAATACGTTAACCATAAAAAGTTCCAACGATTAACAGCAAAATTTCCGAACACAAATACGAACCTGATACAAATTTAAAAATGGGTTAATTCTTTATTTTGTGTATTGATATGACATGATATGAATAATTCGTCAACCTTAAAGTATGTTGCTTATTTTGGGGTTGACACGATATTACACAAATGACATGTGCAAATATTAATACGGGTCAATTTTATATTTGCAGATTGACATTTGATACAAAAATAATTATTCATTCCAGTTTTGCCAACACTATAAAACCATTTTGTGAACACGTATACTCAAACACGAAATTTTTGTATCATATTCATGTCATGTTAGTGAGTTGTGTAGAAAATTATTATCGCTAGAATTAAACAGCACTTTTGCAATGTTGGGGAAATTAAAGAGAAGGGACTCTTTGTTTGCTAAGTGAGATTTAATAAAGCATGGAAATATTTGTCCCCTTTAGATTTCTGCGCACTCCTGTATACCTCTCCACACCATTCATCCTCCACCATCTTCTGCACATCTTTCTCCCTTTTCTTTAATTGCATCACCCACCAAGCCACCTACTTGCCTTTATTGCTTATTTTTTTTTTTTTTTAACTGCGCGTCCAACTAACTTTCACTCCAAAGTCTTAAAAGTATAAATGCCCTTTCTCTTTTCCTATATTACTTGAGAAAAGCCTATCCATTCCTCATTTTAAATTAAACCCACATGCCATCCACAACACAAGTTTTGGTATCATGTATCAGTATATGCCTTATGGGGTAGATTAGCTCTGATCGATTAGTTAAAGAGGAGCATTCTCATGAAAATTTGTTATCCGTTAACTCATATCTTAAATCAGCAGCAAAGTTCAATATACTCAACCTTATGTATGTCTCTTTTAGTCAACCAGGATTGTTTAGCTGGTTACATATTCCACTTTGATTTATGGTAGTCTTTCATTTTTGAAGAAAACTACATGCATTTTGCCTGTAGTTCAAGACCCTAAAGATTGAATTTTGTCAGTTATGTGGCACTCCAAATATAATAAGATAGTAACATATACCATAGGCTTTTCCCATGCAATATTCGTTCCTATCCGTGAGATAATCGTGTACTATTGTATTAACTTGTGTGTTTTAATTACAATAGTTACATTTGAAAAAGGATTGAAGAGATAGAATTGAAGATTCCCCGCCCAAAAAGCAAATAAAATTAAATGAATAGAATGGAACATCTCTTTTATTAGGTAAAAACAAACGGTACAACATCCTCTCAAGCTTTAAAGCAGATAACAGTTAAAGTGAGAAAACTTCGGATAAATACTATAAATTTGATTTTTTTTTTTTTTATAAATAACAATGCCTTTTATTGAAAAAAATCTTCAAAAGAAAGAATATACTACTGCCATTAGTGAACAAATATGGTTGTTTTTAATATTTTAAATACAATCTAAAATTTATATATTCGAGACGAGCAGAAATTCTTTTGAGGCACATTGCTAAACTAATAAGTAATAATTACCCAACCTAAAACAATTTAAGTAATGGTTTCTTGTTAAAGAAAAAAAAAACTAATGAATGGTTACATTTAAATGCTTAAAATAGACTCATGCAATCACGTGTAGGCGATTGTTTAAAGAACTGAAAGATTAAAGTTCGTGTATACAATTAACACTATTCAATTCTGAGTAGAAAAAGATAAAGAAAAAAACAAATAAATATCTCTGTTTTCCACCAACAATTTCTAATTCTAGGTTGAAATCATAACCAGTTGTCATCTTAATAACTTTTAATTAAGGGAGAAAAAAAGACAAAGGTAATTTCATTAATAAGGATAGAAGGGGGACAATCTTGGGATTGGAATGCCAGGTAAGCCAATCTACGCCAAAAACATAACTGAGCACGATGACGTGTCTGACACGTAGGAACACAACACCCCATGGGTTGTGCCACGTGGCCATGTCCTAATTTATTTTCCTCAGCTACCAACCGGTACCTCATTTGCCGTTAATAAAAACTGAACATCACTTCCTGAGTGCGCTTTATACAGCACACCAGAGAGAGACATTAGAGAGAGAGAGATTGCTTTTCAGTGCCGGCAAGGAATTTCCGGTCACCCTTACCGGAAAACCTGTTGAGCTTTTTCCCATTTCTGGTAAGTACCATTGGGTTACCTTTCCGGCAAACCACAGGTGCACAGTTACTGCATTTGATGGTTTTTGGATCGAGTCTTCTACAATACTCGTGGTGTTGTTAACTTTTAACTTTTTCTGTTTTGTTTCGCTTTGAAGCTCCTCAAAGGAAGACACTACCTTGTTGTGGAGTTATAAGATTTATAGGGTTTGTTTATGCACTTTACCTTCATAGAGTTCTCCTCGTTTTGGTTACACTTTGGGGTCTGTGGTACGTTACTTACCATATTCAAATGCCACTGTTCTGTTTTGTTCCACACTCTCCTCCTTGACCCTTTCCTTTTCTTCCCCACTTTCAAATCTAACCGTTACAAAAAAAAAAAAACTTGTCTTCTTACTTTTTTGTTTTGTTTTGGTTAGAGCTTAATCTGAAGTTGGATTTTTTTTTTTGCTTTCTCTGTCCAAATTCGGAACCTTTGATCCTCTTGTCTTGTTTTTCTGAGCTCAATTTCACATGGGTGTCTAGTGTTCGAAAATGCGAGCGTTATCCAACATGAGAGCTCTTCTTCTTCTTCTTCTTCTTCTCTGCTTGTTCTCGCTGCTTCTCGTTTCAGTGACCGCCGTGAACCCGTCACTGAACGACGACGTTCTAGGGCTGATTGTGTTCAAAGCTGACGTACAAGATCCCAAGGGAAAGCTCGCATCTTGGAATGAAGATGATGAGAGTGCTTGTGGTGGTAGGTGGGTCGGCGTGAAATGTAACCCTAGATCCAATAGGGTGGTGGAGGTTAACCTTGATGGGTTCTCTCTCTCTGGAAGAATAGGTCGAGGCCTTCAAATGTTGCAATTTCTGCGCAAGCTTTCTCTGGCGAACAACAACCTCACGGGGGGTATAAGCCCCAACATTGCTCGTATCAATAACCTTAGGGTCATTGATTTGAGTGACAACAATTTGTCAGGGGAGGTGCCTGATGATTTTTTCCGACAATGTGGGTCTCTCAGGACTGTTTCTTTGGCGAGGAATAAATTTTCTGGTAATGTTCCTTCTAGTTTGGGGTCATGTTCAGCTATTGCTTCCATTGACCTCTCTTTTAACCAGTTTTCGGGTTCTGTTCCTCCTGGGATTTGGGCTTTGAGTGGACTCAGGTCCCTGGATTTGTCTGATAACTTGTTGGAGGGTGAGATTTCGAAAGGGGTTGAGGCAATGAAGAATTTGCGGAGCATTAACTTGGCAAGGAATCGGTTTTCTGGGGAGATTCCAGATGGTTATGGAAGTTGCTTGCTTTTGAGGTCTATTGATTTCAGCGAGAATTCTCTTTCTGGTAGTATCCCTGGGGATTTGAAGGAACTCACGTTGTGTAATTACCTTAGTTTGCGTGGAAATGCCTTCTCAGGAGATGTTCCTGAGTGGGTTGGAGAGATGAAAGGCCTTGAGATATTGGACCTCTCAAACAATAGATTTTCTGGTCATGTGCCAGACTCTATAGGAAATCTTCAGTCATTGAAGACGTTGAATTTTTCTGCAAATGATTTCACTGGTAATCTGCCAGAGTCTATGGTATATTGCACAAGCCTTTTGGCCTTGGATGTTAGCAGGAATTCAATGTCCGGAGGTCTTCCTTCATGGATTTTCAAGTCAGATTTGGAGAAGGTTTTGGTATCTGAAAACAGGCTGAGTGGTAGCCTGGAAAAAAGCCCATTGTATCCCTTGGCTGAAGTTGCAGTCCAAAGTCTTCAAGTTTTGGATTTATCTGACAATGCATTTTATGGTGAAATCACTTCTGCTATTGCAGGTTTAACTAGCTTGCAATTTTTGAATTTATCGAAGAACTCTCTAAGAGGTCCGGTACCAGCTGCAATTGGTGAATTAAAATCATGTTCTAGTCTTGATTTGAGTCATAATAGCCTAAACGGATGCATACCTTGGGAAATAGGAGGAGCTTTGTCCTTGAAAAAATTTAGATTGGATAATAACTACCTAATTGGGAAAATTCCAAGCTCAATTGAGAACTGCTCTTCGTTAACAACTTTGTAAGTTTCTTTTCCCTGCCCTATTTTTCATTTTATACGAATGCTTATATTTACATCAGGTAATTTCAGGTTGCCCCTTATAGTTGATTTTATGTATGTTTCATCAGACGGATTTAGCTAATATGCATGCAGTACATTTGGTTACAAAGTGTTTAACTTACCCTTAATTACTTAGATACATTTAAACTGAAGTCAGCATGTTTGTTCATTGTTGATATACCCTTGATGGAGACGTTTATTTGTGATATCCTTTATTCCATGTTTTATTGAGAGGAGTTGCTTATCATAATATGATAAAAGACAACTGATAGTCTCGACTTTGATTCAGTCTGATATGCAGTTTTGTTATTTTGGAATAAACATGCACAACTGAATGCTGATGTATTATTATTTCAGCAGCAATAACTTTGTTAAGTTCGGTGATACTGCTACCTTTCTTATACCCTACAAAATAGAAAAACAATAAGGCTGAATAAAATATTTTCATAATACATCTGGGGGGAAAGGATGGTGACAGTGGCATGAATTACCAAATATCTGTTTTCTTTCTGGAACATATATATCTGTTATTATTTTGTGGCTTTAAGTTTATGTTATTGTAGTTTCATATATTGCTACTTTTTTCGTTAATAGGCGCTATTATGTGGCTTTTTTAGTCCTTAATTAAATTTTTAAAAATCATTCAGTAAGATCCTACCTGCTCTTATTAGTTTATGGCTATGGCTCCCCTGGTTTTGCTTTTATTTTCCTCTTATTTCCCTTTCTTTTTGGGTGCATTCTGTAGGATTCTGTCCCAGAACAGGCTGAGTGGTTCGATACCTGCAGCAGTTGCAAAACTTACCAACCTGCAAACTGTGGACTTATCATTTAACAACCTCAGTGGAAACCTTCCCAAGCAATTAGCCAACCTTCCCAATCTTCTTTTGTTCAATTTATCTCACAACAACCTTCAAGGTGAACTGCCTGCTGGTGGGTTTTTCAACACCATTTCGCCTTCCTCTGTTTCTGGCAATCCATCGCTTTGTGGCTCTGCAGTGAACAAATCATGCCCTACTGTTCTCCCAAAGCCTATTGTTCTAAATCCCAACACTACTGACTCTGGCCGCCCAGATTCCCTGCCTCCAAATTTGGGTCACAAGAGAATCATTCTCAGCATTTCTGCTCTCATCGCCATTGGTGCAGCTGCTGTCATTGTAATTGGTGTCATTGGCATCACTGTTCTCAATCTCCGTGTTCGGTCCTCCACAGCTCGATCTGCAGCTGCACTCGCATTTTCCGCAGGGGATGAATTCAGCCATTCCCCAACTACCGATGCCAACTCTGGCAAGCTTGTTATGTTTTCAGGTGAGCCTGATTTCAGCTCTGGAGCACATGCTTTGCTTAATAAGGATTGTGAGCTTGGGCGTGGAGGGTTCGGGGCAGTATATCAAACAGTTCTTGGAGATGGGCGTTCAGTTGCTATAAAGAAACTCACTGTCTCAAGTCTTGTTAAGTCTCAAGAAGATTTCGAAAGAGAAGTGAAGAAATTAGGAAAAGTCAGACACCAAAATCTTGTGGAACTCGAAGGTTATTATTGGACTACATCACTGCAGCTCCTCATATACGAGTATGTCTCTGGCGGTAGTCTGTATAAGCATCTCCATGAAGGATCAGGCGGAAACTTCCTCTCATGGAATGAGAGGTTTAATGTGATTCTGGGGACAGCAAAGGCCTTGGCTCACTTGCATCACTCCAACATTATTCACTATAACATTAAGTCAACCAATGTCCTTATTGATAGTTACGGTGAACCTAAAGTTGGGGATTTTGGCCTAGCAAGACTGTTACCAATGCTTGATAGCTATATTTTGAGCAGCAAAATTCAGAGCGCACTTGGCTACATGGCCCCAGAGTTTGCCTGCAAAACGGTTAAAATTACTGAGAAATGTGATGTTTATGGGTTTGGAGTTTTGGTTTTGGAGATTGTTACAGGGAAGAGGCCTGTGGAATATATGGAGGATGATGTGGTGGTACTTTGTGACATGGTCAGAGGAGCTTTGGAAGAAGGCAGGGTGGAGGAATGTATTGATGAGAGACTCCAAGGGAAGTTCCCAGCAGAGGAAGCCATTCCTGTGATGAAGTTAGGCTTAATATGTACTTCTCATGTGCCTTCTAATCGCCCTGACATGGGAGAGGTTGTTAACATTCTGGAACTTATAAGATGTCCCTCAGAAGGACAGGAGGAGTTGTTGGGATGAATTAACTTTGTAATTTTCTTCACTTGGAGGATACACAATGGGTTATCCGGGGAACAAGAATCCGGTTTTATTTCTTAGAAAGAGACAAAATGTTTCCTTTTTCATTGTTAGTCTCTAGTTTGTTTTAAGATTTCTCTGCTACACCTATGATGCCGGATTCCTTTTCACCGAGTTCCCTTTTGGACCCCTTTGAAAATTGTTGCTCAATTACTCATATTTCATATTTCAGTTTGGTTTTTTTGGTGTCACACTTGTTGTTTTGGACAGCTCTTCGCTTATGTTTGTCTAGGAATTATGATATTTGTACTCTTCTTGTATGAGGCGTATACATCATTTTTGCTGACATTTTATTTTTCTCTTTTGTCTCTTGTTTGGTTGAGACTCTTGAGGGGTTCAACTTGCTAAGAGCTCATACATGATACACATACATTAGTATGTGTTTGGTGTTTCCTATAGAATTTTTAAATTATAATTTGGGCAAAAAAATTATAGAAGATAAACTTTTGTATAAATTGTGATTTGGGACTTTCTTAACCAGAAATCAAGACATATACTGTGTTATGGAAAAAATTAAATGAATACAGCATTTTCTCGTTTGACGTTTTTCCTGTTTACTTTGATGGAGCACTGATTTCGTGCTGGAATGATTTGGTTTGTTGGCAAAAATGAATTTGGCCAAATACACCTGACAAGATGTTTCCATTAATTGGAAACTGTGTAATAAAATAAAATGCCAATTTATGAGTCAAAAGTGATTTAAGAGAGTTGGGACTTCCTAGATTCATAGCGCACACTTTAAAGCAAATATTTATTTAAAATCTAATTCGGACGCATGTAATAATGGAATGGTTAGAAAAGAACTCCTCAGGCTCATATAAAGAAAAAGTGGGCAATAAGAGATAGTGAGCATGCGTTAAAAAACACGATGCCAGGACTGAGTCTGTGTTATTGGATTATAGAATATTACCCGATATGATGCTGTCGGAATAAAAGTTCTCTTTTTCTCTTATATTGCTACCCATTCTGCTTTCCTTTATTTATTTATTTGGAATTCCCAAGTCCCAACTCTCCTACTCAAGCTTTTCATATTATTATTATAATTTGGATTTCTGTATATGCATTTAAGGATAAATCTATAAAAGAATTCATTAGAGTGATTTACCTACTTTATCATGTATTTGAATGTGCAATTTCTTTATTTAATCACAATGTTGTTAGAGTTGATTACATAGTTTTAGTAGCTGACAGGCTGTAGTGTACCCATTGAAAATTTAAAATAAAATAATTTGTTTATAAACTTGATATTATGATGAAAGTCTTAATTCACCCGTTGAAGTATATTATTAGAAATAAAATAATAATAAAGATGAAAGCAGATTTTTAAAACTTTCCCTGCTTTTAATTTCATATTCTAATCATTTGATTTTTCCCTAGCAGCTAAAAATCCCTACTTTACTATAATTTTGCTGTACTATTTCCCTGCTTAACATTTATTGCCTTTGGAGTCTCTGTAAGTATTTTATCTCGTTGAGTTCAGTACCTTTATCTTCACAAAGGAAACCTCGTTATAACTCCTTGGTTGATATCTGACTTGGTTTTTCTTCTTCTCTAATTCGGCCAATTAGGTATCTTCCAAACCAACAAATTTTTCTCGAAGAAAACGACAGTTGAAGCTGTAGGAGAATATAGCAGAGGAGATGACCCTTGTTTCAGTAGAATAAATCTTTCGTATTACTGTTATACTTAGATTAAATGCATCTTATCAACAAGAACATTACACATTAGAGGAGAGAGAAAAATTTTAGCAGAAAAAAGAAAATTTTAATTGACATGTAATATTTTCATTAGTGAGATGCACTGAATATTTGGTACAACAGTAGCACTAAAAATTTATTTGTTTCGGTAAGCAATTGAGTACCAAGGATTTGAATACTTTTAAAGAGTAAAGGTTACAATTTTATTTTTTTATAAGAACCTATGATTAGCTGTAAGATATATTTAAAATAATTTTTTCTTTAACAAATATTATATTTTATTCGTTAGTTATATTTAAGGTCAAATCATTGGAAATTTTTTTGCAGTAACTAATTACAACTATATATTAGAGATTAATATATAATTATAATTTTAAAAGTTATTTTTTTAAAAGCTATTTGACATGATAGAGATAAAAAATAACTTTAATATTATAATTATATACTACTCCTAATATATAATTGTAATTAGTTGCATAATTTTTTCTTCAGCAATATAAAAAGTTGGGAACCTATATTTAAAAGAAGTGAAAATTATTTATGCTTTAAACGGATATAAGTTGTGTTCTTTAATTTTTTTACTTTATGTACTCCTGGCAGTACATAGTTATAACATGAAAAGTTATTTTTTTTCTCTCTTCAATCACATCAGCTGACGTGAAAAGTGTAACAAAATAACTTTTCATGTTATAACATACTGTCAGAAATACATATAGTAAAAAACTAAAAAAATACAACTTCCAACCTTTAAAATGACAGAAATTATACTCCTAAAACAAATTCGTGTTTTGTTTACAGTTAGTTCCTTAGCTTTTTTTTAGTACAAACCTTAGCCTTTTTTTCACACAACTAACCATGGAAAAGATTTGCACAGTTCTCTAGGCTTCTGGCACATAATATTCTAATTTTTTTCCGCTCAAAACAGAAAAGGAAAATGTGAGAGAGGAAAGCATGAAGATGCGAAAGAACTCTACAGAGTAAGGTAATTAGGTAAACCATGTGCATCTATCGGAAGCAGTGAGTTGTCCCTATATTCCTAGGGCAGTTGGCTGTAAATTACATAAACGGTGTTGGGCCCAAGAGAACCTCATGCATTGGCTTTCTCATCGTCAACCAAGAAGCACATGGACCATTCTTCTATTCCTCTATTTCGAAATGGAATATTTAAAGTGGTCAAGGGAGACAATTGTAGACTACCTTGTATAATATTTTAGCACTGCAATTTTATTCTACCATTATTTTATAAATTCTATTATGAAAGAGAATGCACATATATAAATTAGATATTATGCCTACCTTTTTTTATGCATACCTTATTTACTTTTTTCTAACATTATCATATCAGAATTTTAACAGAAAAAAGAAATTGTAAAGGTTAAAACATAAAATGGATTTAGTGCATTCTTATTCACAATATATCACTATGTCCATAAAACTTGTATCAAGATTCCTCCCCCCTCCCTCCCTTAGTATTGTTATTAAAACTGGACCGGTCCGGCCGGTCCAACCGGTTGACCCGAAAATCGGCCTATCAACCGGTTCGGTTCTAGTATTGGACCGTTTAAGCATTTGACCCGGTATTGACCCAGTGACCCGGTCATAAACTGCGATTCAACCGGTACCGATTTCTTCGTTAAACCGGTTTTTCAAAATAATCTACAAAATATTCCAATTTTTTGTGCCAAGTCAGATTCAAACCCTGCCCTTTGTAGGGAAGAACGCCACTTTGTACCACTAAGCTATCATTATTTGTTGAATGAAATGCACCATGTAATATACATATTATATAACTATTAAGTTAAGAGAATTATTTCAAAATTTGCATCAAATGAGAATCGAATCCTGTGCATTGAAGGTAGACAACATAGTAATTATCACTAGACTACATCATGTTATTGTTTGAATTGCACCATTTGAAATATTTATTATATAATTAAGTATAAAACATAAATTTATATATATATCCGGTTCATGCGATTCAACCAGTGACCCACCGATTGAACCATTAACCCGGTACCTCGGCCGGGTCAATAACCGATCCGATTCTAATAACATTGATTTAAAGTCACGCATTTAGGTTTACCAAAAAAAAAATTCACGCATTTAGTTACTCACTGTGACCGCATATTTATTTACCCTCAAAATTAATTCACTGGAGAGTTCTATAGTGGTATAAACGAAATGACAGAAGAGACAACTTCTCGTAGTGCTAACTGTTTTTTTTTTCCTTGGTGAGGTAATTTAGGCTGTTGACTACAGTCTTCATTGCTATGGCACAAATTAAGTTTTTAAATGTGAAAAAACGAATTTAGGTAATGGAACACTTAAACTTTTACTTTCACGAGCACATTTTGAGTTCTCAGGATATAGGTATTATCTTTTTCCAAATGGTAAAAACAAATATGAAAGAAAATAACCCTAAATATAAAAATAATATAAATGTGTTACTTTTTTATATTTAATAAAAAATTGTACCGAATGTTCGGTATACCTAATGTAGCGAAAATATTTTCTGATTTCACAAATTAGCTGCTTCTTCTTTTTCTTCTGTTCTGTCCTAAGCAGATGTGTCCGACAGTAGGTCGAGTCTTTGATGTTGGATCTAGGGCTTTCTCTCTAGATACCTATGAATTAGGTATCTTGGGAACATCAAATCATTACACACTATATGATGGTCGTAGCCTGAAGGGGTGTGTGTGTGTGCGCTGTTGTGATTGCATAAAATAGGGTTCAAGAGATCAATCGTACCTGTGGTCTTTAGCTCCTATTTATAGAGCTTACCTTTGGGCTTATGTTGATTGGGCCGCTTGTAGACGTGGGCCTTTCCCAGGTCCATAACAGTTGCCCCCCCAGCCCGGTAGACTGAGTCTTCAGGCTGTCGGGATATCCAAGTCAGGGCAATTGTTGTAAGTGCTTTAACCCGGACGTTGGCCATCTGTCCGGTTTGCTTTTTAACTCGGCTTATTAATTCGGCTCAAGAGAAGAAAGCTTCCTCAGGTTTCTCCGAGCACATTCGCACCCAGGATGATCTATCGCCTATCAAATCCGGGCTACGCCGTCGCGGTCCTGGTTCTCTGATCGTCTTAAACTAGGAACCTCGGTCGTTTATTTCGGCAGAGTAGGGAATGATTGTACTAACTGCTGTCTAATGATTGCTTTGGAATAAGAAACAATTTCCCTTCCACCTAATGATTATTTTTTCCACGTACCCCCCTCCAATAGGTATGACGTGTGACACCGTGCGTTTCTTGCCGCCTTGGCATTGATTGCTTCTGAAAAAATGTCTCTCAACTGTCCTGTCTGCTTCGAAATTACCACAATGCCCCTGCCCTTCAGTTTTCGCGGGCTTCAACCTTTCAACTTCAATCTCTGTATTATCATTTTTGATTTTACAAGCCATTACAAGCCATTTTGCCTCTTTCATTACCCAGAAGCGCTTGCCATCCTCCACACCACTTTCCTTTGGCGTTCATCATCTTCTACATTTGTCAATCTCCCATTTCCTTAAGGCCACTTCCTGCAGGTATTTTCCTCCGCATTTCTTTCCTTCGCACCTATTACTTTCAAATTTGATCATGGCTTTTGGTTTTACAACGCTTTTCATTTATTTTAGACTTATTTGCCTGTTTTTCCCTTTGCATGTGTCAACCTGCATTTGTAATGCATCATACCGTTCTTGTCTGATTAAGCTCTATGTACTAGTCTTGCACTGTTTATATAAGCTTATCAGCTGCCCGTTCACTTCCTACGCATCTTGCTTTGAGTTGTTTCTGGTATGGGTGAAAGGAATTATGTTACTCGAGGAAGATCCACCTGTCCTCGCGTGTTTGGTCGTATCGACGAAATTGAGGCCGAGGAGGATGAACAGCATGCAGCAGAAGAGGAAAGGTTCATCCAGAGTTTGCCTCCTGGTCCAAGGTTCTGGCTGTATGGCAGGCCTCGAACCGAGGAGAAGACTCAGGCTGCTTTATTAGGCGGCTATCGAAGCGGTGGAAGCAGAGGGGCCTCCTCATCTAACCTCTGAAAGTAAAATGACCTTGAAGGTCGTAGCATGTGAGACAGAAAAACAAAATTTTTCATATGCGGAATTACACATGCAATCAAGAATCATGCTTTATGGCAAGTGATATTACCTTTGTTTGTGAGTTCAAAACTCCAAGGCGATCAGTGTTAGGTTTGAAGGGTTCAAACCCTCTAACGTTGATCCACACCACCCACGTCAAGATGCAAGAACGCTTTCTTGAAAGCCACCAATTGACCACCACAGAGAGGCTTCCTATGCGCTCAATAGGTGAAGGAGGCTAGGTATATGTGTTTAGAAGAGTGAAGTCTCCAGCATGAAAACTTCACAAGAGTGGGAATGGTATATAGAAGAATTGGCTAGGTTCTTTTGAAAAACCTTAAGGAGGAACTCACCAACTAGGCGCACAAGAGAGGGAGAGAATTAGTGTATCAAATCAGAATTTTTACTTTACTTATAATGAAAGTGGCGCACAAGTGAGTGAGACTAAGGTGGAGTTGTTGCAATTCAAAATCCCAACAACCTCCCCTTTGAATCCTCATAAGACTAGGTCTTTATCTAGTCAAAATTCTGAACTAATGGTCATCATATGACCACCAATTCATGCGCCCCTATTCAGCCCAAAAAGGGTCCAGATACATTTGAGCTGTTGCATTCAAGTTTGAACCAACTAGCTCATTGATTCTCTCAATAACCAAATCTGATTGGAGCTTGTTGGTTTGACAAGATGACAATCATCTCCAACCAAAATGGCACCCCAAATCAGCCCTTGGAGATCTCCATAGATCTTCTCTTGATACAAGAGATTTGTTCCAACAAGATCTCATCTTATCCTTTTGTTATGAAACAACTTTTCATAGCCAATTCAAATTCGAATTCAAACATTTAAATTCAAACGTTCAAACATTTAAATTCTAAATTCAAAATTCAAAATTCAAATTCAAATTTCAAATTTCAAATTTCAAATTCAAAATTCGAATTTCAAAATTCAAATTCAAATTTCAAATTTCAAATTTCAAATTCAAAATTCGAATTTCAAAATTCAAATTCAAAATTCAAATTTCAAAATTCAAATTTCAAATTCAAAATTCAAAATTTAAATATTTGATAATTAATTTAACTAATTAAATTAATTAGTAATGTCTTGGACCATCCAAGCCCATTAACAATACCATGCGCCATCTCCCTCTTAGGTGGGCTTCCAAACTTCATCTTGGGCTAACAACCATTATTAGGCCCAATACCTTTAATGCTATATCATCATGACATTAAGGTTTTAGTGTGTGACCCATTAGGTTCAATATAGCCACTGACATAAATGGGCTCGGGCCCAACAAGCCCACAACCCATTTAATGACAACACAGAGCACTAGCAATGCTTTGTTGCCCCAGAGCTAGTTAGATTAATGACTTGATCATCCTATTACACATATTTGGTTGCCGTATGTATTTTTTTTCGTCTCGGTTACCTTCCCATAAAACCTAGGGTAAGGAAGCGTATCAACCATTGCGGTTTAGGGTAAACTTTATTCGAAATAGGGAATCTTCAATTTACTGACTCTAAAGGCAGATCATCTCATGATCTCTTTTACTATGCATAGATTCCCGAGTCCCTGTAAATGTCATCCCGATTTCTCCGGTTTACAGATAACCTAATCTCTCACAGAGATTTGACAAATTCCTTCAGCTTATCACCTTAGCCCTGTGCTCTTTCAGGACAAGCCCAACAGTATACCTATGAGTCCCCATGTTTCAAGCAGACGAGGTATACAGTCAAAGCATGCCTTCTATAACATAGTCTAGGTAATAACTTCTGTCTAAGGAAAGACATACCCAAATATAAAGAGACTACTCTAATGATACTCTCTGTGAGATTTCCTCATAGAGTCTCTTTTGTGGGTCTGTTCAGTGCGAGCTATAGCCTTATAGATCCACCCACGAATTTAGCTAAGACATCTCCATATCTGTAGCTCATAAGGTCTTTACCTTGCATACGAATACAAGTAATATAAAATATTAACAGTAATATTGAGACAAAATATGAAACAAGATAAATAGTGCTTTTATTTATTTGCGACAATACAAAGGTCCACATATGTCTTAATCTAATTAAAAGATTGTCTCTAGGACATCCATATACTAACAACCTCCCCCTCTGTAGTCGTGGAAGGGGTCTTCGAGGGAGACGGGTTCCATCTCGCTTGTCAATCCGAGGCAATAGTCAGGGTCGCTATCGCAACTTAGGCAATTCGTCCATGCCGATGAATTCCTTTTCGCCCTTCATCTTCCATCTCGGTTACCACTTTTACACACACTCCTACATCACATCCAGGAGTCTCATCTCTCCTCCGTGTTAGAAATCCAGAGCCCTGTTTCAATTGTGTCTATCTTAGTGCCCAGTTTGTCGAAAAGGGGAATGACTTCATGGCCGACCTAGTTTTGGGCAGTTGCTCCCATGTCCCGGGTTCCTCAACCCCTGCTCCTGTTGTCGGATCTGACGACTCCAGCTCCTCCGATACTAGTTTTTTTAGTTCGGGTACGTATCTTGGTTACGTGCTTTTCTTGCTTTTTAATCCTCCCATTTTACTGTTCTAGGTATTTATGGAGTCCCCTTCTACAGAATTAAATGCGGACCCAACCTCCACCAGTTGAGCCCAGGAAGCCGAGGTGAACCTAGCCGAGAAGGGTTCTGCCCCCGTGACCAGCGATCTCCACGCGCAGTATCCATGGGTTATAGAGGAAGTTTTGAGTTTCGCGTCCGAGATGTCCACTGAAGAGGTATCCGAGCTTCCAATTGGTAACCCGGTCAGTTTTAATACCTTCACTCCTGTAGATGATGAGCCCGTTTGTTCAGGGCGGAACCCTGCAGAACCACACTTCTTCTTTTTTTACCGAGATCTTGTGACGAAGATTGGGATTCGGTTTCCCTTTTCCCCATTCAAGATACAACTTTTAAATCACATGCTTCTCGCGCCAACCCAGATTCATCCCAATGGTTGGGCTTACATTGTTGCTTTCGAACAGTTGTGCAGCTCTTTGTCCCTCCCATGCACCGTCCCCTTGTTCTTATATTTCTTTACCGTTTATACCTCACGTACCGGCTCAGAACCTCCTGAACTTAAGGGATGGAGTAGCATTCGAGGCCGGTCTAGCAAACCCCCTCGAAAACTGTTTTCCGTATACAGTGACTCCTTCAAGGGCTTCAAAGCCTATTTCTTTAAGGTGGTGGCCGAGGTAGGGGAGAAGCCATGGTTCATTGGTGAAGATGGGGAACCCATCTTTCCCCTCTATTGGTCTCAGGATTATCATTGTTGCAGGCCTGCCGACTTCAAGCTGAGTCTCTCACAAGAAGATAAAGCCAATGCTAAGGTTTTATTGGCCCATGTGGGTTCCAAGGGTCACCTGAGCGCAGCCTCTTTAGTGGCCAAATCTCATTCCAACCCCGAACCCACCAGTATGCCTTATGCTATTAAAAATTTGCTATTTTGGTTGTTTTCCTGTTACTGTTATAACCTTGTTTTTACTCTCAGATACCGACATGAATTTTGATGAAGAGGAGGAAGGACCGGGTCCGAATTATATTTTGTCTCTGACCGGCCAAACATCTGCTCCACTAGCACCGCCTTCGAAGAGACCAAGGACGGTCAGCCCGGTTGCAACCACTTCCACCCTGGCCTTAAATTATGGGGTCTCCATTCTGGATCTTACTGATGACGGCGAGAACACGGAGAATGATGCAAATCCAGCTTCTCCGATTTCGGCTAGTGGGGGCGGGACACATGCTGTTATCACTCTTCCTCGGGGTACCCCTGCTCCTGCTGCTCTCCCAGCTGGTCTTAGGAGGGGAGCGTTATGGGAGTCAGGGGTAACTGCCGAGCTCCGGGGTGTCGTACGTCATCCTGCCGTGTTCTTTGGCTCTGGAATTATTTCGAGAGCCGAGATGGAAGAGCTCCAGAAGGCAAAACTTTATACCTTCAAGACTGCTTCGTTGGTGAAACCATATTCCTTGCTGCTGGAAAAGCATGGCGAAACTATTGTCGAGCTTGATCAACTCGGGTGAAGCATGGTCAAGCTATTCTTGACAATGAGAATTTAACCCACAGCGCTGCTGAATTGAAGACTTCTTTGGAGAATTCACAGGCAGACCTAAAGTTTATCTCTGAAACCCTCAATGTGACTGCTGATAAAGATAGCATTGTAAATCGCCTCAAAGAACAATCAGATGCTCTGAAGAAGAAGGATTTAAAGGTTGCTGGTCTGACTGCGGAGAACGACAAGTTGAAGTCGGATCTTCAAAAATTGCAAACTGCTTATGATTTCAACTGTTCTGCTCTTGAAAAGGCCGCCATAAGTGCCTTTAAAAATGGTGTTAACCAGGTAAGGTAATTTAACCCCGAATTTCCCTTGAAGCTCGACCAGCTGGACTGCTTCAGCTACATTCGTGGTGGGGTTCACATCCCCCTCCTTCAACTAACCAAAACATACCTGAAAGTAGCACCTCGCAAGTTGGGATGACTTCAGGGGTAGAGCTGCTGGGATTACTTCAGCGATGGATGCAGCTGGAGCCGAGTTCGAGGCCGAGATGCGGGAAATGATGCATAATGATAACCCAGAGTGAAGAGCCAAAATACCGGTTTACCTGGTAATTTGTTGTGTTTTGTTTTCTTTTTGATCATTTCATGAACTTTTCTTGTTTTTAGACTTCTTTGATTGATAATTTGAATTTGGTTTCATGCCCTTGTTGATGTACTCTGGTATTTATTGTTTAACTAGATTCTTTTTGTAAGGACGTTAGGGAATTAAGGGCGTCCCCCTAATTTCCCGCCTTAACTTGTTAGGCTAGCATGCCTCCCTTGCTCATTTTGGCAAGGTTGATATATATATTCGGTAGTTTTCCCTTAGGCTAGACGAGCTAGAACTCCAATCGTGCTCGTTAGCAAGATGGTTCAAATACCTTGACCTTAGTGGTCGGGCTAGAACTCCGTCCTGCCCATAGGCAAGAGGGTTCAAATACCTCGACGTTATTTGCCGGGCTAGAACTCCGTCTTGCCTGTAGGCAAGAGGGTTCAAAAACCGCAACGTTGTTTGTCAGGCTAGAACTCCGCCTTGCCCGTAGGCAAGATGGTTCAACTACCTTGACGTTGTTTGCTGGGCTAGAACTCCGTCTTGCCCGTAGGCAAGAGGGTTCAAATACCGCGATGTTGTTTGTCGGGCTAGAACTCTTCCTTGCCCGTAGGCAAGAAGGTTCAACTACCTCAACGTTGTTTGTCGGGCTAGAACTCCGTCTTGCCTGTAGGCAAGAGGGTTCAAATACCTCGACATTATGGGCCAGGCTGGAACTCCATCTTGCCCGTAGACAAGAGGGTTCGACTACCTCAGATTTCTTCTTGAAATGAACATCTGAAAAACATACTTGATTTATTCCATTTATTGAACTTGAAATTTAAACTACAATGTATGAGCAAGAACTTCTCAACTAAAATATTTCTTCAACTTGTCCGCATTCCAAGTCCTTTTGACCTGCTTCCCCTGTGGGGTTTCCAACACATAAGCTCCTTGTGATAATTTGGCTTTAACTTTGTATGGTCCTTCCCATCTTGGAGCCAATTTTCCTTCAGTTGCGTTTCTTCCTCCGTTATCCGCCTTTCGAACAACCAGACTCCCACCACAAATGACCGCGGCTTTACCTTTTTGTTGAATCTGTTTGCCACGAGTTGCTTGGCCGCAACGTTTTTACAATGAGCAGCGACCCGAGCTTCATCTATCAAATCCAGTTCCACAGCTATTTTGTTACTATTCTCTTTTTCGTTTTGTGATAAAGCTTGGACCCTTCGCCATGATGGTTCTCCTAGTTCCACCGGGATCATGGCCTCGGTACCATAGGTTAACCTGAACGGGCTTTCTCCAATAGAAGTTTGCATCGTGGTTCTGTACCCCCATAGAACATACCATAGTTCTTCTACCCATTTCCCCTTGGCACATTGCTTCATTCTTTTGCGTAACCCGTAACCCGGCTATGATAACCTGATTTACCGCCTCGGCTTGGCCGTCAGACTGAGGATGTTCCACAGACGCAAAACGATGTCGGATGTGAAGATTTGCCATTAATTCTTGGAAAGTATTACTTGTGAATTGGGTCCCGTTGTCGGTAACCACCTCGGCTGGAATCCCAAATCTGCAGATCAAGTTCCTTTCGAAGAAGCGCTGCATCCATGCCGTGGTAATTGTAGCCACCGGCTCTACTTCTATCCATTTAGTAAAGTAATCGGCAGCCACTATTAACCATTTTAAATGTTCTTCAGCCGCAGCAAATGGGCCCAAAAAGTCCATCCCCCATTTAAAGAACGGCCACAGAGTCGTGATCAGACTTAACTCTTCTGGTGGTGCCAACAGGTTCTTGCCGTGCTTCTGGCATTGATCGCACTTCTGCACATGCTCCTTCGCATCATGACTCATAGATGGCCAGAAATATCCTGCTCTGAGAGCTTTCCGGGCTAGTGCCTTACCTCCAATGTGCTGACCATTGATCCCCTCATGGATTTCAGACAGGACGTATTTCGCTCTTTCCGAGCTTAGACATTTTAGCAAAGGGAATAAGTTCCTTTCCTATAAAGTTTCCCTTCTACCATTGTGTATAATGCTGCGTCCTTAGCCAGCTTCCGAGCTTCCTCCTTTTTGGGGGGGGGTAGGGTCTCGTTTTCTATGTAATCAATGATGATACTACGCCAATCCTTGCCTTCGGCTATCTGCATGACACATGTGGGTTCTGGGATATCCTGCTCAACCACCGTCTTGTGTTTTCCCAAACCTTTAGTGCTCGCCTGTTTTGACAGTATATCAGCCCTGCTATTTTCATTTTGTGGAATATGATGGACTTCTACTTTTTCAAACTCCGCTATTAACTGCCTTGCGGAATCCAAGTACTTTGCTAACAACGGTCCTTTAGCTTGGTAGCTTCCTCCGATCTGAGAGGTGACCAATTGCGAATCACTAAAGATTTGTAGTCTCCTTGCTCTGAGCTCCTTTGCCTGCTGAAGCCCGGCTATGAATGCTTCATATTCTGCCTGGTTATTTGATGTTTCAAACTTCATTTGCAGGGAATACTCTACCGCTACTCCTTCCGGGTTCTCAATGATTACCCCGGCCCCGCTACCTTTGGAATTTGAAGATCCATCCACGTAGATTTTCCAGGTGTCTGGGTTTGTTGAGCTTTCTTTTAGGATTGAAGTCAGCTCTCTGACAAAATCTGCCAGTGCTTGAGATTTGATTGCTTTTCGGCTTTCGAAAACTATGTCGAACTCTGACAATTCCACAGCCCAGGCCATCATCCTTCCTGCTAAGTCGGGCTTATGTAGGATTTGTCGGATTGGTAAATCTGACCTGACCACAACCTAGTGCCCTTGAAAATATGCTCTGAGCCTTCTAGCCGAGATCATCAAGGCGAAAGCCACCTTCTCTAGCTTCTGATAGCGGAGCTCTGCTCCCTGGAGGAGCCGACTCACGAAGTAAATCGGCTGTTGCCCCTCCTCGTTTTCTTGAACCAGGACCAAGCTGACAGCGACATCTCCTACAGAAAGATAAATTATCAACGGTTCCCCATGCCTTGGACTAGACAGGACCGGCAGTGATGCCAGCTGTTTTTTTATTTCTTGGAATGCAGCTTCACACTCCGAGGTCCACCCATATCGCACCTCTTTTCGCAGAAGCTTGAAAAAAGGTAATGTTGTTTCCGCGGACTGAGGTAGAAATCTGGTGAGCGAGGCTAGTCTTCCCGTCAACTGTTGGATCTCCTTTTTGCTTGCCGGTGGCTTCATTTCCAGTACGGCTCTGCATTTGTTCGGGTTATCTTCTATGCCCCTATGAGTCAACATAATTCCTAGGAATTTTCCTGCAAGGAATCCAAAAGCACATTTAGCTGGGTTCAAACGAATATTATGCTACCTTAGTTTCTGGAAGGTTTGCTCCAGATCCTCAGTATGAACTGGTGAGTTAATTGACTTAACAATCATGTCATCTATGTAGACTTCCACAATTTGGCCAAGCTGATCCGCGAATACCTGATTTATCATTCTTTGGTAGGTGGCCCCTGAGTTTTTCAGTCCAAAAGGCATTACATTATAATAATAATTTGCCTTTTCTGCGATGAAGGCAGTTTTTTCTTGGTCTTCAGGGTGTAGTGGGATTTGATTATACCCCGAATATGCATCCATGAAGGATAGCATATGGAAACCGGATGAGTTGTCAACAAGCTGATCTATATTGGGCATGGGGTATGCATCTTTAGGACATACTTTATTCAGATCTGTGTAGTCCGTACACACCCTCCATTTCCCATTTGGCTTCTTTACCATCACCACATTGGATAACCAGGTTGTGTATTGTATTTCTCTGATGAACCCTGCTTCCAGCAATTCCTTTACATGATCTTCTAGCACCTGCCGACGTTCCGCGCTGACCTTTCTTTTCTTTTGAGCTATCGGCTTAGATCCTGGGTACACCGCAAGCTTGTGACAACAAAAATCAGGGTCCACCCTAAGGATCTCTGAGGATTTCCAAGCAAAAACGTCTGTGTTCCTCCTTAGGCACTCCGTAAGTCGGACTTTGTCCTCATTCGCCAACCCCTTTTCGATCTTGGCTGTTTGAGTTTCCTGTCCAATGATTACCTCTTCCCGCTCTCCGTCGGGTTCCGGCCTCGGGATCTGAGTGTCGTCCCTCATGTCCAATTCTACCATATTAATTGGTTTCTGCCCTTTCTGTCTTAAACTATCCTGCTTACCGACGGGGTTCACCCCGGCTGGATTTTTAAAGTCATTACTCACTGCCCTAACCGACTTGAAGTAGCAGTCCCGGGATTCTTTTTGATCCCCAGCAATGGTGATGACCGTGTTCTGCTTGCCAATTATCTTGAGCTTCTGATGCTTGGTTGAAACCAGCATATCCCAATCATGGATAGTTGGCCTTTCCAGAATTACGTTATATTCCGAAGGGAAATCAGCTACTATGAATCTTATCCAGTCCGACTTGTAGGCCTCCTTTGTTCCCAAAGTAAGCCTCAGGTCAATGTATCCATTAGGGATAGTGTTACGGCCATTGAATGCAATCAAAGCCGTGTTGCAGGGTTTCAAATCTTCTTCATCCAGGTTCATTTTCTGGAATGCCTGCCATAGGAATATGTCGGCACAATTGCCGTTATCCACGAACATTTTTTTGACTTTACAATTGACTAACGTTCCTGTCATAACTAACCTGTCAACGTGTCCCGGCATTACATCCTCCAACTCCTTCTTAGTGAAATACAGTAGTGGTGCCTCCGATTCGGTTTCTTTGAACTTAGGCCGCTCTCGTATTGAGAGCACTTCTCTTAAGTACTTCCTTCTGGCATTCATGGTATCACCCCCTCCACCAAAAGCTCCACTAATCACATTGCAGTCAAACTCTGGTTCTATGAACTCATCTTCTTCTTTGCTCGGCTTCTTACCTCGACCCTCTTCCTTGAATCTTTTTTCTCGAGGCGGGCTCATAGGCCGCGCTCCTCTTCTCTTCTTATTATTCTTCCACCCTTGAGTTCGTATCAGATACTGGCGTAACTTTCTTTCTCTGATATACCTTTCAATTGCATCTCTGAGATCCTAGCATTCATCAGTGGTGTGACCGGGGCCATCATGAAATGCACAGTACCGAGATTGGTCAAGCCCGACTAGATTCAGCAATGGCCGAGGCTTATCCACCTTCTTCTTTTTGGTGGATGCCACCTCCCTCCAGATTTGTGATCTGGATGAATTTAGAGGCGCATATCTGTCAAATCTGACTTTAGTTGGAACTTTCTCTTCTGGCATCTTACCCCGGAAATCATTTTGCTTTCGACTTCCAAGTTTCTCTGCCTGGCCGAGGTGATGCCTTGGGTCAGCATTTTCAATTTCCATCTGTTCGAGTTCCAAATATTTTTTGGACCGCGTAGTGGACTCAACAAGAGTTCGGACTGGATCTTTGTATACGGATTTAGCCAACCTGGAGGATCCATTCAGTCCGGCAATCACTAAATGTAGATGAACGTTTTCTGATAGCCCGGGAACCTGTAAGGCGACCATTTTGAAGCGGTCTAAATACCTCTGCAAAGTCTCACCAGGCTGTTGTTTTATTTTTCCCAGTGCGAACTCAGACTTCGGCTGTTTTTTGCTTGTAGCAAAATTCAGCAAGAATCTTCCTCTGAACTTTTCAAACGATCTAATGGATCCCGCCGGTAAAGACAAAAACCATGACTGAGCTGCTCCCGTCAGTGTGGTTGCAAATAGCCGGGTTATCAACGGTTCTTCAATTCCCTTAATGTACATTGCCATGTCAAAGGCATCCAAATACACTTGAGGGTCTTGCGTCTCATCATATTTCAGAATTTCAGATAAATTGAGGTTTTCTGGAAATGGTGCCTCCATGATCTCGTCCGCGAAGGGGCTATCATTGTGCTGCCCCCTGTGATATTTCCTCCTATAGACTCCAGATACGTCGTTTGGGTTCGGGTTCCGAGATGGGCGTCTCCCATATGAGGATTGAGGATTTTCTCTCAGCCTTTCCGATTGCCCCTCGCCATTGTTGCGAACCTCGGGTTCTTGATTGTGAACCCCGTTGGGAATGCCTCCTTGAGGTCGGCCTTCACCATTCCCAGTGTCTCTCCCCTGAGTCCGGGTTCTATCAGGGTTTGCCTGGGTGTTGGTGATCCTCAGGTCATTCATAACCCGGGTTATAGCTCGTTCCGGGTTCGTGTTAGTGGCTCGACCTACCCGAGCCTCCAACTCTCGTATCTGTCTGGCACCTTCCTCCCTTTCAAGCCCGTGCCTTCGCTCCATCTCTTCCATTCTCTGAAGTACCGCGGC
Source organism: Gastrolobium bilobum (assembly GCF_033153095.1). Taxonomy (NCBI): domain Eukaryota; kingdom Viridiplantae; phylum Streptophyta; class Magnoliopsida; order Fabales; family Fabaceae; genus Gastrolobium; species Gastrolobium bilobum. The sequence goes on along the minus strand of NW_026896767.1, from coordinate 17,626 downwards.
AACAGCCAGATCTATTACCCGAGTATCACCAACTGCATGATTCGGTACCTGCACGGCTCCCGCCGTCCGTTCCTCCATTGGTTGCAAGCCTTGCATGTATGGGGCGTTCGGATTGATGTTTGGGGTTGATGCCGAATCGGAGTGCACATCACTAACATGCACTGCATCAGTATCTATCTGCTGATGATCCATAGGATCCTCCCTGATATGAGAGATTGGCTGGATTCTGGAATTCGATTTTGCGGGTTGCCGAAATCCACTTCTTGTTGTCCTCGCCATCGTGGCCTCTGATCGCATAATAGCGGGAAAAAGTCCCCACAGACGGCGCCAATGTTCTGCCCTAGGAAGATGTGTCCGACAGTAGGTCGGGTCTTTGATGTTGGATCTAGGGATTTCTCTCTAGATACCTATGATTTAGGTATCTTGGGGACAACAAATCACTACACACTATATAATGGCCGTAGCCTGAAGGGGTGTGTGTGTGTGCGCTGTTGTGATTGTATAAAATAAGGTTCAAGAGATCAGTCGTACCTGTGGTCTTTAGCTCCTATTTATAGAGCTTACCTTTGAGCTTATGCTGATTGGGCCGCTTGTAGATGTGGGCCTTTCCCAGGTCCATAACATCTTCAAATTCTAAAGCACAAATATCCAAGATTGTCAATGCTCGAGAAGCTACGTACAGTCTCAAACTAATAGCAAACTCATATGAAAAAACCTATCAACGTAATGACATTCCGAAAGGCATTGACCAGTGATCGTTGGGACTTGGGAATAGTATGTGACTGCCAACCTAACTACTTGTACAAACGGTTGCTTAATTTTATATATATATATGGTCAGGATCATTTTACACCAGTGTAAGTTACATTCTCAATCTTGTTCATTGATCCCACTTATATCTCAGGGCTCTAATTTTTCAGTAATGTGAGCCATTGGATACAAGTGGATCAATGGTCAAGATTGGGTGTAAGAGTATATATATATATATATATATATATATATATATATACGGGGTATACATTTTTGCAGCTGCTGTACGTGCAACAATCAAATACTTGCTATATATATACGTGAAAGCATTAAATGTTAGGAATCATAACCATACAAAAGATAAAGGGAATACTATATCTACAGTGACTGTACCTATTATTATCTACAGTGGCTGCCAAAACGTCACCGTTTTGCTTAAACAATTAAAAACATATAATCTAATTGGGGTTTTACAATTAAAAACATCTAATCTAATTGGGGTTTTCTGAAAACTAATATTCATCATCCCTAATTCTTTTGCAATCCAAAACTCAGCGAAGGCATCGACAATCCATAACAGCGGCGACTGTAAAAAACCTCTCTAATTGGATAGTGGAGGCAAAGCTCCGTCCCTCTAACCCATCTCGCATTGATAGGGTACATTTTCCTCTTCTTTTGTTTTGATATATGTAAATCTTATTCCTTTTTGCAACAGCGGCATGTCTGATTTTTTTTTTCCTCTTCTGATTTTTCATACATGTAAATCTTATTCCTTTTTGCAAGTTGACACTTTGTATTCTGCATTCAAAGACCATATTGGTTGTGATGACTTACTGTATTTGGTGTTTCAAATTTTGTGTTTATATCTCTTTGTTAAAGTTGCACGAAAGTCAAATTACTTTGTAAAATATTAGAAATCTTTGTTGGTATGGTTGTGATGAATTACTGCATTTGATGTTTTATGAGTTTAGTGTCATATAAATAGTATTCATCTTCCAAGATTTTGGTATATATTTTTCAGATTAAAATGCTTGAGAAGAACTTGGTTATAATGTGAAGTATTCGCTTTAACAGAATGCAACGAGCTTATTTTAATTATATGTAACACCTCAGGTTCATAAATTTTATTCTGGTGGGTGTTTTGACTGAACTAAAATAGTGCTTGCATTGTGAAAAATGATAGCCAAGCAAAGCAACCATTAAAGCCTGGAAGTACTGCCTTAATTTATAAATTAAACATGTCTAACTTAATTCCCCTAAATTCCAATTTTCTAGCTTGCTTTTTTTTATCTGAATTCTGTTTAACGTAGAGCATTTTTTTTATCCATCTTAAAATTTAAAATAAAATGCCTTTTTCTTTTGTTTCCGTTAACCATTTCCTTATAAAACACTTTCATTATATGTCTTCGTTGTTGTACATTTGAGTGAGTTTGGTATCTATATAAAACAAGGTGGTGTTGCTTAAGTTGTGATATCTTTATCATGGACCACTCACAAATAACAACTATTGAAGACATTGACATAAGTGAAAGTTTGGTATCTTTTGACGATGTTGTTGATTTGGAGAAAGACATTGATGAATTTGGAGGAGATGATCAGTGCGAAATCATGGAAGACAAAGATGGTGATTGTAGGGAATATAATGTACATGAAATTGTGGGAGATGATGATAGTGAATTTAGTGAAACCCCTATTTTGGGTAGAGTCTTTAAGACAGCAGAAGAAGCTTATGATTTTTATAATGATTATGCAGAAGGTAAGGGGTTTGGGATACGTAAGCACTACTATAGCAAGAATACGAAAACACAACAACTATATAGGTGGAGATATGTGTGCTCAAAGCAAGGTGTCGAGAGACTAAATGAAAAAAGAGTTGATGTTCATAATGTCAAAAGGCGAAGGGATACAAGGACTAATTGCTTAGCCATGTTCCAAATAAAGTTAGTAGATGAATCATGGATCGTTGAGAATTTCAATGATACACACAATCATCCATTGATTAACACTCCTACAAAGGTGAAGAAGCTTACTTCTCATAATGATTTACGACGCTCAGAGTATACTAAATCTATTGTTTGTAAGCTTTATCAAGAGGGTTTAACATCTTCAAAAATTTCAAAGGTGGTGAACGCTATGGACAAAGAAGTTAATATTACCCCAGTTCAAATTAGCACTATTATATCAGGCCAAAGAAAGAATAATGTAGGGCGAGAAAGTCAAGGCATCATCAAACACTTTCAAAGGAAGTCTTCTCTTGATGGAGCTTTTTATTTTGATATGCATCTGGCAGAGGATGGCACATTAAGAAGCGTCTTTTGGGCGGATGGTAGGTCGAGAGCTTCTTATGCTCAATTTGGCAAAGTCCTTGTGTTTGATGTGACTTACAAAATAAATAAGTCCAAGTTTCTTTTTGCCCCTTTTGTGGGGGTTAATCACCATGAGCAATCAACTTTATTTGCTGCCGCTTTGTTAGAAGATGAAACAGAGGCAACATTTAAATGGTTATTTGAACAGTTTCGAACATGTATGTTTAACAAGTCTCTGGTTGCTATTATCACTGATCAAGACAAAGCTATGGGAAAAACAATTGCTAAGATATTTCCAGAAGCACGACACCATTTTTGTGCGTGGCACATCAAAAAACATGTTATGGAGCATAGTCAAGCACTGCGAACACAATTTAAAGATAGTTTTGATGTTGACTTTCGTGAGTGGTATAAAAGTCGAAGCTTTCATGAATCTGAAAGCAAGTGGGAAGCAATGAGGACTAAATATGATATTAAAGCAGGTAGTTGGTTGGAAAACATGTATAATTCACGTCACCATTGGGCAAAGGCATACTTGAAAGATACTTTTTTGCCGGAATGACCACGAGTGGCCGAAGTGAGAGCATCAATGCATTTTTTGATGGATACGTCAACTCTAATACAATGTTAAATGACTTTGTTACCTAAAATGACAAAGCAATCAAGTCTAGGAGGGATGCAGAAGTAGATGAGGATTTCAAAACTAGAAATTCAAAAGCAAATTTGGAGACTAATCATCCAATTGAAACAATAGCTGGAGAACGCTACACAAAAAAATTATTTGAGATCTTTAAAAGGGAGTGGAAGGCTGCCTTGTTTGATTACTTTCATGAAAAGATCTCATCAAACGAAAATCTTATCAAGTACCAGGTAGGGTCTCGCGAAGTTTATAAAAAGTGGTGGGCGATCGTCGACTACCATTTGACAGAAACCTTCACAGCTTATTGTTCATGTGCAAAATTTGAGACTATGAGGATTTTGTGTAGACATATTTTATACATCATGAAGAAGAAACAAATAATAACCCTTCCTGAAAAATATATTTTGTTTAGATGGACAATGGATGCAAGCTATAGGGCTGAAAATCTTGTAGACATTCATGCTGAAACAACTTCTAATCAAGTCAGTGCATTGTCTTTGTGGTTGGTACGCTCCAAAATCAATATGGCTGTTTCTGAAGCAAAAGATTCTATTTCTGAGATTAGAAGACTGGACGCTATGATTGCTGAATTTCTGCAACAACAATTGGAAAGAAAGAGAAAGAGAACTGAAGATGAACCAATTCCTAGTATCGTCTCACAAGTTTCACTTATTAAAGATGTGCGCGATCCCACTCAATTTGTCAAAACTAAAGGGCGTCCTAAGGTTGCTTCACGTATAAAATCCAACATAGAAATGGCATCAAAACAGCAAAAGACTTGCAGTTATTGTGGAGGAAAGGGTCATAATAAGACCGGTTGTCAGAAGCAAAAGGTTTTTGTGTAGTTGATGTATATGTTTTTTTTAATAGAACTTTTAATTAATATGTGTTGTTTTATTTGTAGATGGATGTTGCAAGAGAGAAGCAAAATGAATAACAATTACTGTACATATTTTCATGGTTTTATTTTGGTAAGAATTTATTTATTTATTTTAAAATATAGCATTTCAATGTTATACACATATACTTAATTTATTTTTCTTATTTTCAGCTAATAATTAGAAGCTTTGCTGGAGAATAGAAGTTGATGCAACCTATGTTGCACCGACACCGACACGGGACATGGGATACGACACGACACGATACTCCGAAACGTTAATTCTAAAAAATGTTAAATTTTGACACGTTAGGACACGTTTTGATATTATATAATATTTTTAATTTATGTAGTGTATATTATATTTAATATTCAATAATTTAAAAAAAAAACAAAGCTAAACTTATAATACCCATTAATTTTGCAAAAAAAGCATAAGATATCTCAAATATTTATATTAAACTCAATAAAATAGTAATCTCGTAATCCAACGACTCTAATAGTTAGAACTCAAAATGCAACGCAACATAATCTTTGAATCTTTTTTGAGTCTTTACAACGAGTATTGAAGTGTCGGAGTGTCGGGAAGTGTCAGATACGACACGTTAGGAATTTTGAAGTGTCAGTGCTTCGTAGGATGCAACTATTCTAATTTATTTGGAGAATAAAAGTTGATGCAGCTGTTCTAATTTATTTGACATGACTTTGCAAGAGGAGTTGAGCTTTCCCAAAATATTTAGTCCCATTTAGTTTTTCTCTTTTGCGATTTTGATGTGACATTATCTTAAGTGATATTTCTTGGATCTGTCAAATGTTTGTAATATAATTGCGAAGTTGATTACTACATGATCAAAATTGTTTTTTGTTGGGGTGATCTATATAACCATTAGTTACTTGTGAGAAATATTGCAAGTATAATTGCGAAGTTGATACAGATGTTTTAATTTTTGATTGCTTACGTAAGGTACAAATATTTCAAGTTTTACGCTAAAACAAAAGAAACAGAGGTCGGTCACCAATGATGTTCCCCATGGAATCCAGGTTTAATTGTACAACAACTAGACACAATACACTCATACTATTCATGCTTCAATTGATTGATACTTAACAAAGATGGTTTATCACATAGTACATTTGAATACAAATACTTGTTTCTGCTGGAAAAAAGAAAAGGATAAAAAAGGTACTAAAATCTTGCTCCAATCTTATTCTCAGCCCTTGCCATGATGATCCTGTCAACATAATGAATTACAGATAGTGTCAACAATCAGAAATAGCAAGGAAATATAACAGACCAAAAACAACCAATGAAGAGAACAATGTTTCAAAGCTAAATTGAACGTAAGCTAGGTTCACATTAAAGGACAGCTCTGTTTAAGAAGTTAAACATGCATTTAGATAACTCACCTTTATAATCTGACTTGAAATTAATATTGCTGACTTCGGGGGTAATAACATATATATGGCTAATTTCTTTGATTAATCCCATTAAAGCATATTTAGCATTTGGTTCTTGTTTTTACATTGAGCTCCATGTGATGAGAACTGGACGTTATTGGGACAGAAGCTTTATCAGAGGTCTTTGGTCCTGTCAATGTAGCGAATACTATGAGCTCCAACAACTTTTTTAGATAATAATCAAAACCAGTTTTTTACTTATCATATACCAAAACCTATACATAGGCAAGAAAGTTTAGGAATCTCTACCTGACGTCTTAAATCATGGAACAACTGCGAAAGGGTCTGATAAGGTCAGCTTAGGAATATAGAACACACTTAGAAGGAAAAATATGGTATGGGAAGAAACACACATTATAACACGCATCACCATATATTTCTCGAAGAAGAGCCATTGCTAGTTCTCTTTTCCCGGAACCAGAGGGTCTTTTGAGCAAAATATGAGGACAAGAGCCCTGAGAACTCTGAAAAACAAGGTAACCTGAGTCAGAGATTATATATACAAGTAATAACATGAAAACTAAGATGTTTGGACTAAAAAAAGGAACTGAACAAATTTGCTTTAAATTTGAGAAAACCATATGAGTATTTGGAAACTTACTATTTCCTTGAGAAGTTGAGCTTCTTGTTTGTTGCAAATGAAGCCATTAAGTGAAGCAGGTTTATGTTTATCTGCCCAGAATTGTGTGTCTACTTTTTTTTTTTATCTAAATGCATGTTTTTCTAACGTTATTAGGACATATAACGAGCTTATACAGTTGTTATTGTTGTTCAGGATTTTTTCAGGTCAATACCAATTGAGTAATATGAATCATTCAAAAATTGGCCTAACTTTGAAGGTATATTCTCCAATAAATCTCTCTCAAAATAGGTCTGTTAGCTAGTGCATGGTAATTACTTACAATATAATTTTGAAGAATAATTTTGAAGGCTCTAGTTCTTAGAATTCAGCCAATTTAAAATCAATATTCCAAGATCAAAGTACCTTTAGTGGTCGTCAGTGGTCACTTTTGGATGGAAATTTATTGAGGACCATGATGGGAAGAGAGAAAAGGAGAAAAAAAAAATGCATAGATCCATTTTTTTGGTTTGCCTTATTGAGATTTAACTTGTTTTTATTAGAATATGAGGCAGCAAGGATAGAATTCCAGACAACTTAATCTTAGGCCCTAATACTATGTAAAATAACCAATTTCCCCAAAAGCTTAAACGGTTGGGTGAAGGTACATGAATAATTTTATTACATCTATTATTAGAGTCAAAACAAGAATTGCTCCACTACCTTATACATATAAAATGAAAAGCTAAAAGCCAAAATTATAATTTAAAATAAAAAGAGAGACCACAAAATCCAAGTCTGCATCTAAACTTATTCGGCTGTGATGACATTTGGCTCATATTTATCACTCAAAGACAATTATATGTAAGCCATGTACAAAAAATGACATCTGTATACATTTTTTTTATAGACTAGTTTTCATCAATAATCCATATCTAGATAAATGCAAAATGCATAATGGTAAACTAAATCCCATACTGAATTACATGTCATCTTTCTGTCGTAACAAATGGTCATATTAAGTGAATTGAAAGCTGTAGTGTAGACATGTTTTTAAAATACAGGACTCACAAAGAACCAGACTACACTGTTGGTAATGGAGCCACAAAATACTTGTTTATTTTGTTAGTCAATGATTGCATATGCTGCTCAAATAGAAGAAAACAAAAAAGTCACTGATTTCATGTTGTGCTCTAAAATGAAATCGCTCAAAATATCACCATGAGGATTAATGATTATCATTCACAAATTTCTCTTAATATTTTATAAAGTAATTTGACTTTCATGCAACTTTAACAAAGAGACACTTGCAAATAATATAAACACAAAATCAGACATACATGTATGAAACAAAAGAAGAGGAAAATATACCCTATCAATGTGGGATGGGTTAGAGGGACAGGCTTAACCTCCACTATCCAATTAGAGAGTTTGTTTACGGTCGCCGCTGTTATGGATTGCCGCTGCCTTCGCTGAGTTATGGACTGCGAAAGAATTAGGGATGGTGAATAGTAGTTTTCAGAAAACCCCAATTAGATTAGATGTTTTTAATTGTTTAAGCGAAACGGTGACGTTTTGGCAGCCACCGTAGATAATAATAGGTACAGTGACTGTCGAAATAGTATTCCCAAGGATTTAATGTTTCTACATTGAATGTATATAAGGTTATCTACATTCGCTCTCCCAAAACGACGTCGTTTTGGGTCAAAAAATTATAATGAAAAAGACTATTATAATCCTGAAATAAATTATAATTATAAAAATACCTTGATTTTCGTCTCAAAACGACGTCATTTTAGGCTCAACGTAGATAAGTTATCTACATTGACTGTAGAAAAAACAAACCCAATATATAAATATTGAAATTATATATTAGTTCTTGGGAATTGTACTTGTAAGCAATATTAATACATCAATCCCTTATCATGCCTAATCCACCACACCTAGGCTTGATTAAGTTATTCATCATTTTGATGTATAAGAGGATCCTGCTGTATAAGCTTATACTATATGATGGTCACACTAAACAACTGAAAATGTCATAACACATAGTATAAGCTTAATTATACTATCAGGCCTTATATATCACACCAAACAGGCCTTTAGGGCATGTTTGGTGCATAGTATAGGATAAGGCCTGATAGTATAAGACCTGATAGTATAAGGCCTGATTGTATAAGACCTAATTGTATAAGACCTGATTGAATTTTAATACTATCAAGCGTTTGGCAAGGTATTGTATAAAATAATATATTGTATAAGATAATATCATCTAGTATTTGGTAATGCACTGTATAATACTATATATGATAAAAATAAATATTTTTAATAAAAATATCCTTTAATAAAAAATTTATATAATTCTTCAAAAAATGTCATATGATATTAATTTTTATAAAAACTTATTGATCAGTGTGTCCAAAATATAAATTAATTTTTATAAAAATAAAAATATTCAATATTTTAAAAATTAATATATTGAAAAATAAATTTTTATTTTAATAGATTAATATTAAAATAATATATTAATTTTTGAGAATTACATTGGTCAACGATGTTAATACATCAATCTCTTATCAGGTCTTATCCTTCACCCTTAGGCCGGACTAAGTTATACATCGTTTTGATGTATTAAGGGATTATGCTGTATAAGCTTATACTATACTGTAGTCATACCAAACAACTGAAAATGTCATAACGTATAATATAAGCTTATATTATCATGCCTTACACGTCACACCAAACAGCCCTTAGTGTACTTGTCCAGCCAGCTCTGCAATATACACAATTTCACATTGATCAAGCTCTTACCTTACATTATCATTGACTCGCGTGAAATAACAATCACTTCAACTTTATACCCATTGGGAATTTTTTTAATGGGGTTTGCATTCATCATTTAACATGACATAAAAAAATTTCTTACACACACAACATTTTGTGGGGCCCACACTTTTTGAAGCAAAAAAGAAAAACTAAGGTACGCAAAATGAATATCTATAATATTACATAGTCACTTTTCCTATAACATAAGTCTTATAAAACCTTTTTTTAATACATCGGAATACCCAAGTCAGTCCTCCCAGTTTCCTAAATCAGAAAAATCGATACCTACAGCCTATGGTATCGAAAGTTTGCTCCTCTGTGATGGAGATATTATTATATTTTCTTAGGAGAGTTTTTATTTTTTTCCATCTGGAAGATTTTTATCATTAATTTTACGCGAGTCCTATGGTAGGACCCTATGTAGCACCGATACCGACATGAGATATGTGATACGATATGATACGACACGACACTTCGATACGTTATTCTAAAAAATGTTAGATTTCGACACGTTAGGACGCGTTTTGATATTAAATAATATTTTTAATTTATGTAGTGTATATTATATTTAATATTCAATAATTTAACAAAAAAATGAAACTCAACTTATAATATTCATCAATTTTGCAAGGAAACATAAGATATCCCATATATTTATACTAAACTCAATAAAATGGTAATCATAATCCAACGAATCTAATAGTTGAAACTAAAAACTGGACGCAATGCAACTTTTGAACCTTTTTTTTGAATTTCTATAACGTGTATTGAAGTGTCGGGGAGTGTCGGAGTGTCGAAGAGTGTCGGACACGACACATCAGGGTGTTTGAAGTGTCGGTGTTTGATAGGTAGGACCTATATAAATGTGTATAATAAAAATATTATTTTTTATTATTTTTACTTTGGAGAATAAAAATGGTTAAAAATTATGTTTAGTAAAATATAATTTATTTTTCTATTAAAAAAATTATGTTTGTTTGGGCAGTAGACCTCATTGTTTACCAAAATAAAAATAAAAATTAATGCGGTATCAAAAATATTTGTATATATACCCAAAAGCTCTTCATAAATGTAGAAATAAAATAAAATTATTTCTCTTCAAAAATAAAATTAAAATCAGAATAAGTATCATGCACATTTTAAAATTTAGAGGATTAAAGAATTTCTCAACAATCTAATAGCATTATAGCAATATGTTTTTTTTTTCTTTTCTTTTTCATTGTCATCATAAAATGCCAGTCTGGATCCCATCCTATCGCTGTGTCCACATTTTGGTCCATTTTGAAATTCCATCAACCTGCCCAATTTTGTAGCAGGCCCATGTCCATTTAATGACTAAATCAACCGCCCAATTTGTTAGATGAGTATTTGGGTTTTGTTAGAATGTTTTATGAGACCACAAGGCATCTCCACAGGTTATAGGTCCATTTTGATGGGAAAATGAGAGAGATGCAATCTCGTTACAAAAATTGTTTCCTTGATATTCAAACTCGCATTCTCGTCGGGGATTACTTATTCAAATTTCTACCCTGGTCTCCGTTCGCCATCCCAGAGTTCAACTAGATATTAGTATTTATTATTAAAGCACCAATTAGCAATTCACATGGCTAACTCAATTGATACTTCTCATGAGGCCAATACTGTTGTGATACATATCACCGCTTCAAATAATTAGTTTAAATAAATTATAGACAAAAAAAAAAACAGAGTGATCAAGAGGAAAAAAAGAAAGAAAGCACACCAATAATTTGTTATCAAGATTCATCCTGCTATTCTTTCTCTAAGTCTCTTTGAGTTTTCCTCCTGACTTTCAACTCTATATATAGGAGAAGTAAAGTAATAGGAAATGGATAAGCAAATCTTCAGGAATGGTGGCTGCCCATAAAAAATTGTGGCTAGGTTGCTTTTACACAAGAATACATATATTAACACCTCATAGTGGTTGGATTTTGTTCACGCCTCTCTATGACTGGATTGTATTAACACCTCGATAAATACGTCATTTCTGATAACCTATGATGCACGGACATTGACACGGGACACGACACGTTAATTCTAAAAAATGTTATATTTCGACACGTTAAGACACGTTTTGATATTAAATAAAATTTTTAATATATATAATGAAAGATGCATTAAGGATGAAAATCAAAAACTTCTGGTGAGAGATGAAGATGTAAATGAAAGATGGTTGAGATACTTCAACAAGCTGTTTAATGGGGGATAGAGATACAAGCGAGGTGGACTTAGAGGACGCGTATGATGATATGAATAGAAGATTTGTACGCAGAATTAATACACATGAAGTTAAGGAGGCTTTAAAGAGGATGAAGACTAATAAAGCCTTGGGGCCTGATGGTGTCCCTATTGAAGTGTGGAGAGGCCTGAGGGATGTGGCAATAAAATGGTTGACCAATCTTTTTAATAAGATTCTCCAGACGAATAAGATGCCTGATGCATGGAGGAAAAGTATGATTGTGCCTATCTACAAAACAAGGGAGATATACAGAATTGTTCAAACTATAGAGGCATTAAGCTAATGAGCCATACTATGAAGTTGTGGGAGAGGGTTATTGAGCATCGCTTGAGGAGAGATACCAAGGTTTCTGTAAATCAATTTGAATTTATGCCAGGAAGATGTACCATGGAAGCTGTAAGAACCCGCACCGTTAATTAAGGAATTTAATTAATAAATTACGAGAAAATAGGAAATGATTCCATAATTGACCCTAATAATTATTATGAGGCTTTAATAATTATAGTAAGTGAGTAATAATGCTGAAAGTCGCTTTTCGGAAGAAAAATGCAGATACCGGTTCTGCTAGTCGGTATAAATGCGTACCGAAAAAGTATCCCGGAAAATTAATGTAAGTGCATGATAATTACTATAATAATATGTAGGACTTGTAAAATGAGTTTCAAGTCCAGATAATGAGAACTGGTGCTAGAAATCGGTACTGGCTTGGAAAAGCGCGTACCAGAAAAGTGCTCAGAAAATTATAAGAAAAATATGATAAATCTTAGAAAATTATGTAATTTCATAATCCAAAGTTTGGGATTAAAATGCTAAGCGTAGCAATTAAAGTTAATACTGTGTGTTAATTGGGTAAGTGGCTATAAATACCCTTGTTAAGGGCACAAAACCCTAGGTTTTCTGTTGCGACGTGAATGCTGGAGTGGCTGGACAGTTTCTACTGTTCCATTGAGCTTTCTTCACCATTTTGGAGATCAAGTGTCAATTTTGCTTGGTTTCTTCACCTCCAAACACTTGAGCCTTGTGTGAGTGGCCTTTGTGAGTGTGTAGAGAGTTGTGGTTCTGAGTTGAAGGACTATTTGAAGTCAGTTTGTGGGCTGAGTGGTCTTGTGTGAGGGTGAGAGCTTCCTACTTGGCTTGTGAAGCTTCAAGAAGCTTCTTTGTGAAGAAAGGACCAACCTTTGTGTTGCATTTTCGTACACCTTATTTCCAGAACCTGTAGAGGCAGTGTGGTGAGCTCCTTGAGCCATTGATCCTCTGTTTTGAGCTTTGGTGAGTTGTACCTACCTTGAGCTTGTGTTTTAATGGATTAAAGGTGTGATCTTTGCATGTTTAAAGGATTAATCAAGTAACCAACTGGGGTGTGGACCTTAATCAGTATAAAGATGCATGCTTTAACGTAAGTAAGTGTTAAAAATGGAACCTTGGATGAATATCTTCACGAAATGCATTTTCTGCATTCTGTCGTGAAATATCCGGATATGTGATATCCGGATATGGGTTTTGAGTATCCGGATAATAGATATCCGGATATGGGATTCTGGATATCCGGATATGCACAGTGAGATATCCGAATATGTGATATCCGGATATGGTCCCGAGGAATATCCGGATATTCTGGGATTTCGAAGAACAGTAGCTGTGCTGTGAGGACAGTAGGCTATTGGGGGTTTGTGACCCTAGAATGATGAAGTTGAACTTCTGTTTTAATTAAACTAAGTCAGAATCAAGTGATTAAGGACTTATGGCTTGGTATGGAGCCTTAAGACGTTAAACGTAAGGAAAGGCGTTGTCTTTAAGTTTTATGCTTGTGTTGCATTTTTATTGATATAGTATTGGTCCATAACAGATTGTGAATCTGCTGTGTTTGGACTTTGAGCTGTGGACTCTTGGCTTTTGGAGTTAGCTTGCAAGGTAAGCTTTCGTGTCCTCGGTTTAGCCATGTTGTGGTTCCACCATGTCCCATGGGGGTATGGTTTATGCATGTTGTGTACATGCTTTTGGATATTTGATATGTTGATTGAACTTTACATGTAATGGCTTTTAATATGCATGTGTTGTTTCATCTTGACGGGAAGCCTGAGTATGTAGCGCCATACAACACGGTGTACCGGGGTGAATGCAAGTGGTACTTGCACGGTGTGTAGGTGATAGACGTATACATGCACTGTCTCTAGCCAGTAGATTAGTATTGACACACATGGCATGATTATCTGCTGCATTGCATTGTTTTAGAAATGATAAATGATAAACTGCTTTTGAACTTATATTGCACATGTAAGTGAGCTTGGGGTGGAAGATCCTTGAGGACTCACTGACTTACTGAGATTTCTAGATTAGAGATCTTACCCCATGTTTGGGGAATGCTTATTTCAGGATCAGGTAGTATGGGTACTGATGCCTCAGGCGGCAGGAGGCCGGAGCTTAGCTGATTATGTTTTACTGCTTTATGTTAGCATGACTGGTTTGGAATGCTGTTTATGTTTTCCGCTATTTATGATATGTTGTTGTTGAGACTGATGTTGGGCATGTTGCCTTATTTGAGTGAGCATGGGGATTGTCCATGACACTCTGTTAGTACTTTTTAGATTGGAGTTGTATAAACTGTTAGATGGTTCGGTCTACATTGTTGTAGTTCCGTGACTAGAGACACACTTATTTTATCTATGTTATGAGGTATTTCAGCTGTTTTATTGCAATTACATACAGGCGATGTTTTATTAATTGTTTATTAAGCAAGTTGGTAATGTTAATGACATCATAATTGAAAAGAAAAAGTAATTCCACAATTTTAATTAAGCGCAGCTTAATACGATATTATGATAACATTACCGGATATATACGAGGTGTTACACCAGGTAAACCATCTATAAATAAGGGTTAAACCAATAAGGTACACACATTATAAACTATCTCTCTTAGCTTGTCACAGTGCACACCTCACACCTTGACTATGTCGTTATATTATAGTGCACAGTAGGAACATATATGCAAAAAGTTTACAAAAACTCAAATGCTCTCAGCTCAGCAGAAAACCTGAAGCAAAAGGCAAGACAATTCACCCCGGCAGCCTGGACAACCAAACTACCGGGCTGAGGGGCAACTGTTATGGACCTGACAAAGGCCTATATTTTAGATGGCTCAAATAGGGCTAACAGCTAAGATGGAATTAAGAAAATATTCCTTAATTATACTAATCCTACTACGACAGCAATGAATCAACAATTGGACCCCCAATACTCCTAAGAGGCCGAAAAGTCCACTCCTGCCAGGTAACCCATATATAAATAAGGGTTAAACCAATAAGGTACACACATTCTAAACTCTCTCTTAACTTGTCACTGTGCACACACCCCACGCCTTGACTATGTCGTTATATTAGAGTGCACAGTGATCCGCTTATCTTTAGGTTACCTCTCCTATAGGTACCTGAGGGAGGGCAAACAGATCCTATATTAACATACTAATCTCTGATTAGACAATCACGATCTATCAGATCGTAACAAATACAAAATAAAATGATTTTATACCATATAAGCTCATTACCACATAACTATGTGGAAAATTATTTCATGTGAAAATCAATACCATTTAAGAACAAATCATATGACTCCAAAAATCAAAGTTTATGTGATTGGTGTTACTAAATTCATGATATATTATACCTTTTATGGTATCAGGAGAAAGAAATTTATGTAAAAAACAATGAAAGTAGTAAAATAAAAAAAGGGTAAGATATTGTAACAACCAATTAGTGTTACTATTAATGTTATTACCAATCAATTTCACCGTTAGATCGATTATGTTGATCCAACGGTCATATTTATTTTTATTTTTGTATGGGTATGATTACTTATTTAATACTTTATATTTATTTTCATGTGGTTAAAATTTTAAAAACCTTTCATAAATTTCTACCACAGTAAGAAATTTAAATATTTTTGTTATGAATGCAGACGTTGACTATTTTCTAATTTTGTACCAATGAATGATGAGTGAAAGAAACCAACTTAATTAGGGGCGAAACCCATTCTGTTTGATGTTTTCAAATTTATTGATTTTTATTGCAATTTAGTATATAAATTATGAAAAAGGATATTATGACAGCTAATGAGATTGTTATATAAAAAATAAATAAATCTGTATTCCATTTAAAATTAATTGTAACATAAAATCCATTATTCATTTCTTTCATGAATCTGTCACCAATCTGTTGCAATCTATAATTATTCAAAATTTATACGGAAGTTATATTTCGCACAAAATTACGGCTAATTAGCTAGAGGCTGTATTGTGGAATTTCTGGTGAATCAATTTCCATTCCAATTCCTTAAGATATATAAATTTTCTTAGTGATAGTCAATCACAAACCTATCAAAACTCGTTACAAAAAGCTATCGACTTTTACTATAATGAACGCACTACTTATGTTATTCATCTCAGATGAATAAAGAAAAAATAAATCAAAATTAATACCAATAATTTCATATTCAAATCTGCAATTTGAAGCATGAATTGCATAACAATCGTTTAGTGATGATAAAGCCTCTAAATTGAAACAAGAATTTACAACTTCAATGATTAATTAAGTAACAAATCAAGATCCGAAAATTCTGTTTTGGAGATTTCATCAGTAATCAATCAGGAACCTCTCAAAATCCGTTCCTAGAAAACAATCGCAATTGAATTTCTTACCAACGAAGATATAAAGTTATATCATTGTTCATCTCAAATGAATAAAGAAAAAAAATGAAACAATATAAATAACAATAATTTCTTATTCAAATCTGCAATTTGAAGCCTGAATCACATGACATAACATCATTGATAATAAATTAAAAATCCTCTAAAAATTGAAACAAACAATTTACGTCTTCAAAAATTGAAACAATCGTTTAGTGCTGAAAGAGGAAGTCTTCTAGCGGTACCATTATCATCCTCTAGCCTTGAACTTGGAGTTGCACCACTTCTCAGAATTCCAAAGCCACCAAGTGCTGAAGAGTTTAGAATTCTCTGACCCTGATTTGACCAAGCGTGACCATACATGGAACTAGTGGAGTACCAAGAAGGATAGAAAGGCTTCTTGTGAATCGTGGAGTCCCTTCGAACCCCAAGTGCATTATTATTAAAGGATCCTTCATAGAAATTAGAAAGTGTTGAATAAGGGTAATAAGGAAAGTGATCAAAACTACCAGCACCAACACCAAGGGTTTGACGACGTTTCGCAAAGGCACGCTCTCCTTTATGAGCTTTTTGATGCCCTCCCAAAGCTTGTGAGGTAGAGAATTTTCTCTTGCAAAAGTTGCATGAGAAACTCTTTGCCTCTGTCTTTGAGTTTTCGTTTTCCTCAATGCCTTCAGTATCATGAACCCTAGAATTAGATGAACCAACAACATTATTACCTGATGGGTTGAACAGATCAAGTTCAACCTTTGGTTCAGGAGCAGCAACCTTATCGCCATTGGAAAGCTTCAAGAGATCTAGCAGCGCCAAGGGTTTGGAACTGGAAGCCTGATCTAGTTCAGGCTTGAGACCAATCTCACTCAGTTTCATGGCCATATTCTCATCTTTGGAAGTTGATGAGATGCTAGAGGCTTCAGAGGGACAAGGATTCACACCGCGTGATGCCATGGCAGAAAAGTTAACAAATATTGTAACTTTTGAATCTCTGTCTGAGAGTGAGAATGGGATTGAAAGAAGCAGGAACAATGAAGGTTATTTATTGAGTTTCAATTCAATAATATCTGCATTAATGGGTAGGAAGAAGATCTCGTTTTGCCGTTTGTATTTTGAATTATTACATCAACAAAATATCAAAATATTCTTAATCACAAAAACTTCCATAATTAAGAACGCGGGATGAGTTGTGTTAGTCAATCACAACTTATATGTAGTTCAAATATGATATTAACCTAGAAGCGAAATTGATATGATTACTTACATTCAAATATTTTCC
>NW_026896766.1:0-10430 GCF_033153095.1 Gastrolobium bilobum | reverse complement strand
TATCTGAACATCTATAGAAAAGATTAGGGCTGGCAATATGGGCCAGCCCGCCCCGGCCCGCCCCGGCCCGCCGCTAGCCCGCCCAAAATGGGCTGGCCCGCCCCGGCCCGTTTTGACAAAATGGGTTGAATTGAGTAACCCGGCCCGTTTTATGAGTGGGCTGGCGGGCTACGGGCCAGCCCGCCTAAAATAAAAAAAAATAAAAAAATAAAATACAAAAAATTAAATTCTGCATAAAATCACATAAAAAAATCTGCATAAAAGCATACAAAAATCTGTATAAAATCCTAATGTGCTTATGAAACCAAGAAGATCAGTGTTTAATAATCTGCATATAAATATGCATCTTTCAATCCAAAAATAATAATAAAAAAATAAAATCATATCAGGATAAAATAGAATAACAAAACAAGTAACAAAGTGTTGTATGAGCAGTCCACAACAATTCAAAAAAGCCACTTGCAAGCAGAGAAATCTAAGATACGGAGCTACATAACAATTGGGTAACCTAAAAAAAAAAAAAAATGACTTGGCGGGCTGACCCATATGGGCTGGCGGGTTTGGCGGGGCGGGTTTGGCGGGCTGGTGGGTTGAAAGATTCAACCCAGCCCGCCCCATTTGGCAGGCGGGGCGGGCCAGCCCGGCGGGCTCAGCCCATTTTGCCGGCCCTAGAAAAGATATGGCTCATCCCAAATATACCTCTTAACATCATGCAGAAATTTCTTCCTCTGTTGCCATGTTAAATCCTTAGGCATCAATCCGGCAGCTTTATTGTTGGCAAAATCAGCAAACCATGGTGGTGTACTGATAGATAAGACTTTATCCTCAACCATCTCTGTTACAACACATATTGCCAAAACATGTTCATCAGGAAACTCTTCTCTGATCACTACTTCCGGCCCTACTTGAAGCTCTTTTTCTGTAATCCTGGATAGGTGATCAGCCACCAAATTTTCAACTCCCTTTTTGTCCTTGATTTCTACCTCAAACTCTTGCAACAGTAACAACCAGCGGAGCAATCTGGGTTTAGCATCCTGCTTACTCAACAAATACTTTAAAGCTGCATGGTCAGTGTAAACAATAACTTTTGATCCTAACAGATATGACCTGAATTTGTCAAATGCATACACAATAGCCAGTAATTCTTTTTCTGTAGTAGCATAATTCTTTTGTGCATCATTTAAGATCTTACTGGCATAGTAAATGACATGCAACAATTTATTCACTCTTTGGCCCAATACCACTCCTACGGCATAGTCACTGGCATCACACATTAATTCAAATGGTAATGAAAAATCAGGTGCCATCATGATAGGTGCAGTGGTCAACTTTTCTTTTAAAACATGAAATGCATGCAAACATTCATCATCAAACAGAAATTCTTGATCCTTAACTAATAACTTGCATAAGGGCTTAGCAATTTTTGAAAAATCTTTTATAAACCGCCTGTAAAATCCTGCATGACC
Organism: Gastrolobium bilobum; assembly: GCF_033153095.1. NCBI lineage: Eukaryota > Viridiplantae > Streptophyta > Magnoliopsida > Fabales > Fabaceae > Gastrolobium > Gastrolobium bilobum. The sequence continues at coordinate 8,964 of NW_026896766.1, read as the reverse complement.
AAGAAAACTCCTCACACCCTTAACATTTACAGGTGGAGGAAGTTTCTCTATCACAGAAATTTTTGCCCTGTCCACCTCAATTCCATTCCTAGACACCTTGTGTCCAAGAACTATACCTTCTGTCACCATAAAGTGGCACTTCTCCCAGTTCAAAACCAAATTACAGTCTTGACATCTTTTCAAAACAGAATCTAAATTCCCTAGACATACATCAAAATCAGAACCAAATACAGAAAAATCATCCATAAAAATTTCAATGCATTCTTCTATCATATCTGAAAAAATGAAAAGCATGCACCTTTGAAATGTGGCAGGAGCATTGCATAAACCGAAAGGCATCCTCCGGTATGCAAATATTCCATATGGACATGTAAAAGCAGTCTTCTCCTGATCCTCTAGTGCCACAGCTATCTGATTGTACCCTGAATAACCGTCCAAGAATCAATAGAAAGCATGTCCTGCCAACCTCTCTAGCATCTGATCCAAGAAAGAAAGTGGAAAATGATCCTTCCTGGTTGCCTTATTCAGTCTCCGGTAATCAATGCACATTCTCCAGCCAGTGATTGTCCTTGTGGGAATCAACTCATTGTTCTCATTTTTCACCACAGTCATCCCCCCTTTCTTGGGCACGGTCTGCGCAGGACTCACCCAAGCACTGTCTGAAATTGGGTAAATCATCCCAGCATCAAGCAACTTCACCACCTCCTTCCTCACTACTTCCTTCATAGTGGGGTTGAGTCTCCTCTGTGGTTGCCTTACTGGTTTGACCTCTTCTTCAATCAATATTTTGTGAGTGCAAAAGGAAGGATTAATACCCTTGAGATCTGAAAACTGCCATCCAATAGCCATTTTATTCTTCTTGAGTACATTAATCAACTTCCCTTCTTCCTCATCAGACAACATTGCATTAATGATTGCTGGATATGTTTGATCATCCCCAAGGAACACATACTTCAAATGTGAAGGTAATTCCTTAAGTTCTACCTTAGGTGCTCCTTTTGGAATGTCATCAATCTTCTTCTCAAGCTCTTCCACTTCTGGCTCTTCTTGGTAATCCTCTGTACCTATCTCTTCTTCTGATCTTTGCTCCTCAACTGGGAATTCTTCTTTTTTATTCACTTCTTCCACAACCTCCTGTATCACATCCAATCTAAAACAATTCTCCACATCAACAGGATGCTTGATGGTTTCGAATACATCAATTGTAACTGTTTCCTCATCCACCCTTAGCAACAACTTTCCTTGTTCAACATCTATCAAAGATCTTGCAGTTGCTAAAAAGGGTCTTCCTAACAATAAAGGACTTTCTGTATCCTCTTCCTCCATGTCAAAAATCACAAAATCCACTGGAAAAATAAACTTGTCTACCTTGACCAAGACATCTTCAACCACACCTTCAGGCCTCTTGATAGATCTATCTGCAAGATGCAGAATAAGATTGGTCTCCTTTAAAGTGTTAATTCCCAAAGCTCTACATACTGTCAACGGCATCAAGTTTATACTGGCTCCCAAATCACACAATGCCTTTCCCACCTCCACATCTCCTATAGCAATAGAGATACTGAAGCTTCCTGGATCTTTCATTTTTGTTGGAAGCTTCTTCTGGATTAGGGCACTACACTCTGCTGTTAGGGCCACTGTCTCACCATCAGTTAATTTCCTCTTCTTAGTAAGAAGATCCTTCATGAATTTTGCATAGTGAGGCATATTTTCCAGTGCTTCAGAAAATGGTATGTTAATTTGTAAATTTTTGAAGATATCCAGAAATCTTGCATAGTGCTGCTTCTGAATCTCTTTCTTCAACCTCTGAGGGTAGGGAACTTTAGCATAGGGACATAAACTAACTGGCTGTTCTTTCTTGTCAGCCATCTTCTTCTTTTCCCACTTCATCATCTTTTGTGGGGAAGCATTTTTACCAACTTCTACCTCTCCTTCATTCTTATTGTCCTTCTCTTCCTCTTCTTTGTCAACTCCAACTATAACATCTCTAACAACTACTTCCTTCTCACTTTTCTCATTTCTCATTTTCTCTCCTTCATCATCAGAGACTACATCTTCAACCACAACCTCTTCTTCATTCTTTTTATTTTCCACCTTCTTTTTCCCTGGTTGAAGTACCAACCCACTTCTTGTCATAATTGCTTTACAGTGCTCCTTAGGATTCACCAGTGTATCACTTGGAAATTTCCCTTGTGGTCTCTCTGATATCTGTCTTGATAATTGACCAATCTGGGTCTCCAAATTTCTGATTGATGCTTCCTGATTTCTGAAAGAAGTTCTGGTCTCCTGCATGAATGCAGTTGTCTCTTCCCTGAATGAAGTAGAACCCTGAATATAATCCTGAGTTGTCTTAGATAACTGAGCAAACGCTTTCTCCCATGCAGCAGGATCACTTGACTGCTCCTTCATATGTGGTGGTGGAGGATGTAATGGTGGATTCAATTGGTGGTTGGAACTATAGCTGAATCCTGGGTGTTGATTCTTGTTTTTCCATGGTGGCATATAAACATTCTTTCCCTGATTGTTGTAGTTCCTTTGATTATTCTGATCATACCACACTCCATTCACCTCTGCTTGTTCTGATGATCCCCCATAATCACACTCCTCTGTCACATGGCCCTTACCACAGATAGCACATACACTCTTTGTTTCCACAGAAGCTACCTTTTGTGAAGAGAGTTGCTTAATAAGGGTATCTAATTGTTGCTGCTGTTGTCTCTGTGTCTGCATCAGTTGATCATTCCTTGCCAACAAAGCATCATACCCATCCAACCTGATAATTCCTGTCCTTCTGTCAGCCACTGGAGCATTATCAAATTCTTGAGATGCTAATGACTCAAAGATATCTAAAGCTTCTTGAGGGGTCTTGGTAGTCAATGATCCACCAGCAGTGGCATGCACCAAGGTTCTAGTGTTAGTGGTCATTCCTTGCAGGAAGATTGCTGCTTGTTGCCATGCCTCAATTCCATGCTGTGGACATTTCCTCAACAAAGTCTTGAATCTCTCCCAAGCCTCATAAATAGATTCTGACTCTTTCTGCTTAAAGCTTGTAATTTCATCCTTCAACTTGGCCCTCTTGGATGCTGAGAAAAACCTTTGCAAGAACTTGGTTTGCAAATCATCCCAAGTTGTTATACTTCCTTGTGGCAATGATTGCAGCCATCTCCTTGCATCATCCGTCAGTGAATGAGTGAATAGTCTCAACAGAATTGCATCTCTTGTGACACCGTTTATCTTCACAGTATCACTTAACAATAGGAAGTTCTCTATGTGCAAGTAAGGGTCCTCCGCACTGGTTCCAGCAAACTGATCCTTCTGCACCAAATGTATCAAAGCAGGCTTCAATTCAAAGTTGTTGGGCTCCACTGTTGGGCGCACAACACTCCCAATTGGAGGAACCACTGCAGGAGTCATGTACTCTCCCAGTGTCCTCTGTGGTGGTGGTGGTCTGTGATTCTCTGCCATTATATCTTCCTGATTAACCGTACTTGATTCACCAATTTCTTGCAACTGTCTCCTTTGCCTGGCTGCCCTTTTGTGCTTCCTCAATGTCCTTTCTAATTCTGGATCATATAACAACAAATTTGGATCAAGTGTACCTCGCATGTACCAGAATCAAAATTGACCAGAAATTTAACATAAACTAAAATACTGAAAATAAAAGGATTCAATCTCAGAATTCTATAGTATCAGTTAGTGTTGAAAAACAAATTCCCCGGCAACGGCGCCAAAAACTTGTTGCGGATCTAGCAAGTGCACTAGTCGTACAAGTAATAAAATGATGAGTAAAGATCGTTCCCACGAGGAATTGTGTTCAAACACCAATATACCATAGAAAACTAATTTGAATCAAATAAAAGTTTGTAAAAATCATGAATAATTTGTCAACAGAAAATTGATTTTGAGTAAATTGACACAAGTAAATATGGATTAGGAATTAATAAAAACAACAAGTAGTCAGAAAACAACTTTCCTCCATGATAAACCATATAAGAATTGATCATATGATGAATTCCTTTCCATGTGGTGTTAATCAACCTTTTACTTATCATCAAGATGTAATCCCTTACTACCCTGATAGAAACATTAATCAGAAACCCCAATCCCTTGGTGATTTCTTTCTTAATACATGCATGAAATACTAAGGTTTTAAGATTACATCAGAACTCTAGCATCAATCCCTTGAGTACTAGAATTCTGATGTTGAGATTATCAAATACAGAAGTCATATAAACATCCCTGTTATATACTACTTTATTGATAGAAATAATTAACTCAGAAAATCTCAAATCAGCACATGAAAAATACTTCATCATATTAATCAAATCAACATAATATTATCATGGAGTTCCATTGCATTCAGACTACAAAGACTCTACTCAGACATGACTAAGGAATAAATAAGAGAAGAAGAAGCAAACTTCATTTCCATGTTGAAAGTCTTCAATCTCCAAACTATTACAAGGAAATCCTAATACAAAAACTAAAAGAATTTAGAGAGAAGTCAGACTAAGTTTAAGAGAGAGAGAGAGTTCAGATCCCCCAAGATTCTCCTCTAAGTGTCAAGGCTTTGCCTTATATAGTGTTACAATTAAAAACAGAAAACTGATGTGGGCGCTAAAACGTCCATAAGTGGCCGTTTTAGCGTCCATGCTTTACGTATGCTCAACTGCTTTTAACTGATTTCAACGCTAAAACGTTAAGGAATGACCGTTTTAGCGTCCAAACTTGGTGAATGCTCAACTAACTTTAACTGACTCTAACGCTAAAACGTTTGATTTGGACGTTTTAGCGGTGAAGACCAGAATCTTTTTCCACTTTAGGGCGCTAAAACGCATATTGCAGGCCGTTTTAGCGTCCAAGACCAGCAATTTTCCATCTTCTTAGTGTAGCAGCGCGCTAAAACGCTATGTGTGGACGTTTTAGCGCTCATCACCAGTAAGTTTTGGCCTCTTCCTGTAACAGGGCGCTAAAACGCTCAGTGTGGACGTTTTAGCGCTCAACACTTAGGCAATTTTTCTCCTCTTGAGCTCCAGAATCTTCTTCCTTCTGCAGTTGTCTTTCAAGCTTGCTTTTCCTACAAGAATCATACAAATTTCCAATAAAGCTCTTGAACTTGTAATTAAGGACATCTTAGGACATTAACCTTGTTTTTCATCATTTCATCACACAATTTGATCCTAATTCCTGCTAAAAACCCTGATGAACTAAGGGTTCATCACTTACCTCAATTTCTTTGTTTAATTTTTCAACACATCAGTAATTCAATCTCAATCAAGGTAAGTCACAATGGATGTAGGCTAAGCCATCTATAAGGCCACAGGTCATTTTACAACAAATAAGTTCAGGCTCAAGGGGCTAACAATGGAAAAATTCATATAGGTGGGTTATTTTTGGCCAGTAGCTAACAAGAACAAAATGCCTTTATCATATCAATCAATACATGCATAACAGAGAAACATAACAAGTTCTAGAATGCTATCACAGTGAGGTCTCTCAGAATAAAATAAGTGTTTAAGCACAAAACCTCACCAGCTATGATGTTAAGCTAGACTTCTAAAAGAACATCAGGCATCATTAATCATTCAAGCACAAAATTCAGACAAACGAGCAATCATGAAATCTACTCATGCCAATACAATATTATGCCAGAAATTCATACAAAACATGTTTCCTAGGATGAATCAGGCAAGTTAACTAGGGAAAGCATATCTAAACCTGGGACCTGCTCAAAAAACATGTTCAAAATTTTTTTTTTTATTTTTTATGCAGAGCACGCAAAAATAACTAACAAAATTAACTAAGAAAAATTTAAAAAGAGTTTAGAATATCTCCCCTGATAAAAGAACTGCAGTTTCAAAATGCTTTCCTAAAGCCTACCATTCTCAGATTTAAAGAATTGTTGTCCCCAGCAATAATCAATCCCAAAAGATGGATGATAAACCTGCACCAAGGAACAAACTGTGGCATATAGGATACTATAATACGCACAATACAGCATCAGAATACGTGGAGAAATATATAAACTTAAAACAGCAAAGCGCTCAAAAGATAAATAAACTAATATACACTAAATCTTCGTCAGTAAGGAGACATCAATCATCCTCATCGTCACTCTCTTCCATGACCATCCTCCTAGCAGCATGGAATGGGTCAGGAATAGGACGATACAGTTGTGGGTCCATAAATGGCTGTGAGGGCATGGGAACATCAGCTGGAGCTGGAGCAGGATAAGGATTCTGATACACATAGGGAGGAGGAACCTCTGGGTACACCGGCTGAAATGTCTCAAACGGGACAGAAGGATATGCATGCTCCAGGAAGCGCTGAAAATATTCTCCCTGCATAATGATCTTCTCATTTTGAATAGACAGCCGTGAAAGCTGCTGTTGCATTCCATAAAAATCAAAATTAGGAGAAGATCCCTGTGGAGCAACTGGAGCTGCTTGATCATAATGTGCTTCAGGAGTATCTGGCTCAGGTACCTGATGTTGAATAAGCATACGTGGAACACATGGAGATGGAGCTCTAGTAGCTTTTTGGCTCGTGCTTCTGAACTCAACCTCAGATTTATTACACTGATCTATGTAAGTAGCCAAAGTCAGCATAGATGCAGGCTGAACGTCAAACTCCTCATTCTAAGCGAAGAGCACTCCCGCCCGGGTACATAAATTGGAAATAAGGGAAGCAAACCCCAGATGTTCTTTCTTTCTACTCACTTTCACCATATGATAAAACTGTAGAAATGTCCAATCTTTCTGGCCCAATAAGAATATATAACAGAGATGCCCGCTCAATATTCACATCTGACAGATTAGAAGAAGGCAAGATATTGGCATTCACAAAATATTGCCAGAAACGGCATTCACCAGTAAGCTCTTTCATACGTAACTTTTCTTGGATACCACCGGCGTTAGTGCCCCATTTGGAGAGTGGTTGAGTAATCCTTTTTCTTACCCTTTCTGTCAAAGAAGAAAATTCATCCCGGTATAGCCTGCGCCCCATACTAGGCAACATTCTGTTATACAAAGAGGTATATTCACAAGAAGTTTGTTGCCTGAAAGCTGTCATCAGGTAGGACTCAATGGTGGCTGCATCAAAAGGAACCATAACTCCTCTAACCCATGAAGTTCTAGTGGTATCTAAATCCTCCAGTTCGGCATTGGCACAGAACTCCTTAACAATTGAGCTTGAGGCTGGTTCAGCATAACTTACCAGCACCTCCCATTTCCTTCTTTGGATGGTTTGCATAATGGGATTATCTTCTGGCAGATCCATATCAATGGTTTTTTCATGAATGAAGCTCTTGTTCTCATAAAGGTCATAGAATCTCTTTTGTGCTTCCATGTTCACAAATCTGCCTTCATCCAACTGCGAAATTTTTCGCTTCTTTTTACTACCACTTGTCGCTGGTTCTTTACCCATAAAGATCTGAAAATCAGAAAAATAATCCAGTGCAAAGGGTATATAAAATATCACAGTTAGCCCATAACACAGCAATAATTCCCAGATGTATCTCAGATTATATCAGTGAACAAAAGTGCATACACATAGTGAAATTTTTGCTAATGTTTCTAAACACAGACCACATGTGCATACCATTCCCAAATTTAATCTGAAATTATATTGCCGCAGTATACCCAAATTACTTACAAATAAATTACTGAGCAAAATATTTAGCATAGCTGGTATCAAAATTTTCAACCTCAGATGGACATATAAAATAAGAAATATTAAATATCCATGAAGATCGGAAATACCCACAGTAAATCTCCAGAACACTCACATGTAATGCTCACATTCACACACAAAGAACCCAGCCCTACACACATAACACCATACTCGCTAATCACAGATCTGAAAATCTACAGCAACCCACACATATTCAAATAGTTTCTTTTCCTAATATAGGTGACCAAAATAATAATCGTCAAAGTGAAAGAAGCTTACCTTTGGTGCCATGAATAAATATGAAGTTGATCTTCAAAGGAGTATGTGATGTGAAAATATTGTAAAAAAAATAAAACAAACAAAAATAGAATGAGAAGGGAAAGGGCGTGGAGGAGGAGCGGGGGAATGAGAAGAAGAGAGGAAATATAAGAAGAAAGAAGAAGAAAAAATAAGGAAGAAAAAGAGAGAGAAGGAGGCGTGAGAAGAATAAGATAAAGGAAGAAAAGAAAAGATAAGAAAAAGAAAGGAGAGAGGAAGAGAGAATCTGGGGATTTGGGGAGAAAAAGAAGATAAAGGGGATAGGGATTGGGAAGGTGTCGGTGAGATTTTTTATTTTATTTTTTTTTTATTTTTTTTTTTTTTTTTTTTTTTTGGTCCGCGCCGTTGCGCAAGATCGCGCCCCGGCGCCCACTGGTGCCGCTTGGCGCGAAGTGGCGCCGTTAATTTTTTTTTTTTTTTTTTTTTTTTTTTTTTTTTTTTTTTTTTTTTTTTTTTTTTTTTTTTTTTTATTTTTCATCTCGATTTTAACTTACCTGGAAATAGCCTCAGGCGAGAATTGTACAGCAACACTTGTTGACCAGGTTCAAACTCTTTGTGCTTGATTTTGCTGTCATGCCACTGTTTGGTCTTTTCTTTGTAGATCCTCGCGCTTTCATATGCAGATCTTCTGAACTCATCAAGCTCATTCAACTGAAGCAATCTTTTCTCCTGAACTCTTGATGGTTCAAAATTTAAGAACTTTGTGGCCCATAAAGCTTTGTGCTCTAACTCCAAAGGCAAATGACAAGCTTTGCCATACACCAACTGATAAGGTGACATACCTATGGGAGTTTTGAATGCAGTTCTGTACGCCCACAGTGCATCATCAAGCTTCTTAGCCCAATCCTTCCGAGAATTTCCCACTGTCTTTTCTAGGATTCTCTTTATCTCTCTGTTGGAAACTTCAACCTGCCCACTAGTTTGGGGATGGTATGGTGTGGTCACTCTGTGTTTCACTCCATATTTGGCGAGCAA